>NC_067245.2:311177349-311480379 GCF_019359855.2 Lolium perenne
GACTGGTCAACATGATAACTATGCTGGCCCACTAACCATGTGGGCCGGGCTAAATGTCTTTTTTGACTAGTCAACATGTTAACTGGGTCGGCCCAATAAGCATATGGGCCGGGTCGAATGTTTTCATTTGACCGGTCAACAGGATAAATGGGTCAGCCCACTAAGCACGTGGGCCAAGCCTAATATCTTTGTTTGACTAGTCAACATGATAAATAGGCCAGCCCAATAAGTAAGTGGGCCACTTAAACGTATGTGGGTCAGCCCAATAAGTGAGTGAACCGGCCCAATAAGTAAGTGGTAGGACCCAAGTCGTTTGACTAGTCAACTTGCGTTCTGAGTCGGCCCAGTTAGGATTATCATAAGGCCCATTAAATTGCATGGACTAAACTAATTGGGAAAGCTAATTACAATTAAAAGTTGATATCAATGAAATACCCAATTACGGACATTTAAGAGCCACTTAGTGTTTCACATTGTAGCATTGTGTCCAATTCATATAAACAAATAAAATAATAAGGAAAATTACAAGGTAACTAATGTTCCCAAATAAAAAAATTACATATAATCATGGAGGGCTTCTATTAGCATCACCAATAACACGCTGACATTTGGCAATCTCCTTGATTGAATCCTGTGTATTCTTTTTCAACATATCAGCTACAGATCTTAGAGCGGCAACACCCTGTCTTTCATACAGAACAACCTTGAGATATTTATTATTTAGAAGGAATGGTCTAGGTTGATCGCTATGGGAGGATGCATCAGAAGAAAGGTCAGTACTTTTTGGGGGCCTCTCTTCTGATGAGGATTGCTTCATTACAACTGCATTCTGATAATATTGCAAAAAGATTTATACGATGAACTATGCAAACATGTATTAAATATTGTCGATATCAGCTAGTCACAAGTAGCAGAAATAAGCACAAGAAAATGTATGGAACATGTACTAAGAACATACTTGCATTATATCGTTGCATAGACTCAGTACGGATCCTTTTTTGGAGCCTATCTTTTACTACAAAATGCTTCACTACAACTGCATTCTGGTAATATTGCAAACATAGTTACAACAGTGAAATATTTAAACATGTATTATGCAATCTAGATATAAGATAATAACATGTAGCAGAAATAAGCACAAGATAATGTATGAAACTTGTACTAAGCACAGACTTACATTATGATGTTGCACATGCTCGCTACAGATCCTTTTTTGTCGTCTATCTTCTAATGATGACTGCTTCATTACAACTACATTCTGGTAATATTGCAAACATAGTTACAACAATGAACTATTCAAACATGTATTATGCAATGTACAGATCAGATAATAGCATGTATAAGAAATAAGCACAAGATAATATATGAAACATGTACCAAGCACAGACTGGCTTGCTGCAGTTCCTTCTCTTGCGTGCACTAGTCGTGGTCAACAGGTCTGTCATTTTAGGCTCAGCCATTAGTTGAAATGCCAATCCTCCTACTACATGGTCTTTAATGTGTGTTTAGATATCAAATTTAAGACCAAGTCAGCTAGTTTCAAATAACAAAAAATTTGAGCTGCCAAATGAATAAGCTAATATTTACCATATATCAGATTAAAACCAACTAGATGTTACTTTGCATGAGATAAAAAAATTAGATATTCAGATTTAGAGTAGGGCATAAATATAACTGTAATGCCAAGGTTTTCCACATAAAGTAAACTGGCATTAAGAATGACCAGATGTCAGGTTCAAAGCACTTTTGCAGTTACTCCAAGACAAGCATATCAAATAGGCAGAAACATAGTAAAGCGTGAATGGCATAGCTATGGCAGGGTTTTAAGTGTTAATCTCTAGCAGAAGGAACAATGCATACAGGTTATAAATAATAATAGAAATAAACTGCCAAAATTATGAAGCAACAACTCAGATTTCAACCTTCCCTGGCGTCACCGCTGTTAATGTTGGATGTTCTAATAAGCGGTTCACATGATCAATCGCTAGGAAAAAAATATTGACACGTTAGGGTTTTAAGTGTTAATCTCATGCAGAAAGAACAATGCATACATGTGATAGATAATAACATAAGTAAACTGTCAAAATTACCAACCAAGAATTGAGATTTCAACCTTCCCTGGTGTCACCGCTGTTAATGTTGGATGTTCTAATAAGCGGTTTGCATGATCAATCCCTAGGAAAAATAATATTGATAAGTTAGTCTACGATAATACAAAGGCCAGACATGCACGTAACAATAACTATACAAGCTGTGAGACAAGAGCATTCATGGAAAAATAGCTATAAGGTAATGACGTGGTATAAGAGCAAGCAGATTACAAATGCACATAGCATGATTATAAAAGGAGTGTGACAATAGCAGGCAGGAGAAAACAACTAGCAGCTGGTGATGAGCTAATGATGTGGTATAAGAGAAACTAGATTGAAAATGCCCATAGCATGACTATAAAAGCAGTGCGACAATAGCAGACAGTAAAAAAATAGCTAGCAACAAATGAAGGGGTATACGGCTATCAATATGTGGATGCACACAGGTGTTAGTAGAATGAACAGGATGGTAGCAACCGGATAATGCTTTTGTACAATATTAAAATGAACTCCATGCGAAGCAACACATCAAGAAAGTTAATGGCATAGGTGAGCTGCAAATAACTATACAAAACATGACTAAATAAACACCGCAATGAGACGATGAATCGACCTTGTTTCAGGAGAAGCGGGCGTTGATGAAGCAGATCTGGTTGGCTGGCAAGGGCTTCAGTGAAGTTGATATAGCCGCTGCACCGAGATAGTCGGTGGAATAGATCGGCTGCTATGGAGGGGGGCGCGGTGAAGTAGATCCGGTTCCGCGGACGAGGGTGTCTGATGTCTACGTTCCCCCTCCTTTCCTGTAGACAGTGTTGGGCCTCCAAGAGCAGAGGTTTGTAGAACAGCAGCAAGTTTTCCCTTAAGTGGATACCCAAGGTTTATCGAACTCAGGGAGGAAGAGGTCAAAGATATCCCTCTCATGCAACCCTGCAACCACAAAGCAAGAAGTCTCTTGTGTCCCCAACACACCAAATAGGTGCACTAGTTCGGCGAAGAGATAGTGAAATACAGGTGGTATGAATATATATAAGCAGTAGCAACGGTGCCAGAAAATAGCTTGCGGGCATGTAGTTGATGGTGGTGGTATTGCAGCAGTAGTAACACAGTAAAGCGATGAAACAAGCAGTAGTAACGCAGCAGTATTTAGGAACAAGGCCTAGGGATTACACTTTCACTAGTGGACACTCTCAACATTGATCACATAACAGAACAGATAAATGCATACTCTACACTTTTGTTGGATGATGAACACATTGCGTAGGATTACACGAACCCTCAATGCCGGAGTTAACAAGCTCCACAATAATGCTCATGTTTAAGTAACCTTTAGTGTAAGATAGATCAACGCTACTAAACCAAGTACTAGCATAGCATGCACACTGTCACCTTCATGCATATGTAGGAGGAATAGATCACATCAATATTATCATAGCAATAGTTAACTTCGCAATCTACAAGAGATCATGATCATAGCATAAACCAAGTACTAACACGGTGCACACACTGTCACCATTACACACGTGCAGGAGGAATAGAACTACTTTAATAACACATCACTAGAGTAGCACATAGATGAATTGTGATACAAAACTCAGATGAATCTCAATCATGTAAAGCAGCTCATGAGATCATTGTATTGAAGTACATAGTAGAGAGATTAACCACATAGCTACCGGTACAGCCCCGAGCCTCGATGGAGAACTACTCCCTCCTCATGGGAGCAGCAGCGGTGATGAAGATGGCGGTGGAGATGGCAGCGGTGTCGATGGAGAAGCCTTCCGGGGGCACTTCCCCGCTCCGGCAGGGTGCCGGAACAGAGACTCCTGTCCCCCAGATCTTGGCTTCGCGATGGCGGTGGCTCTGGAAGGTTTCTGTGGTTTTCGTCAATTGGTGTAGGGTTTTCTGATCCAGGGGCTTCTTATAGGCGAAGAGGCGGCATAGGAAGGTCGAAGGGGGGCCCACACCCTAGGGGGGCGCGCCCCCCCCCTAGGCCGCGCCGGGGTGTGGTGTGGTGGCCCTGCCTCCCTTCTCTGGCGGTTCTCGTGTGTTCTGGATGCTTCCGGGTAAAATAGGAACCTGGGCGTTGATTTCGTCCGATTCCGAGAATATTTCGTTACTAGGATTTCTGAAACCAAAAACAGCGAGAAAACGAGGCGGCACTTCGGCATCTTGTTAATAGGTTAGTTCCAGAAAATGCACGAATATGACATAAAGTGTGCATAAAACATGTAGATAACATCAATAATGTGGCATGGAACATAAGAAATTATCGATACGTCGGAGACGTATCAGCATCCCCAAGCTTAGTTCTGCTCGTCCCGAGCAGGTAAAACGATAACACAGATAATTTCTGGAGTGACATGCCATCATAACCTTGATCATACTATTTGTAAAGCATATGTAGTGAATGCAGCGATCAAAACAATGTATATGACATGAGTAAACAAGTGAATCATAAAGCAAAGACTTTTCATGAATAGTACTTCAAGACAAGCATCAATAAGTCTTGCATAAGAGTTAACGCATAAAGCAATAATTCAAAGTAAAGACATTGAAGCAACACAATGGAAGATTAAGTTTCAGCGGTTGCTTTCAACTTGTAACATGTATATCTCATGGATAGTTGTCAATGCAAAGCAATATAACAAATGCAATAAGCAAGTATGTAAGAATCAATGCACAGTTCACACAAGTGTTTGCTTCTTGAGGTGGAGAGAAATAGGTGAACTGACTCAACATTGAAAGTAAAAGAATGGTCCTTCAAAGAGGAAAGCATCGATTGCTATATTTGTGCTAGAGCTTCTATTTTGAAAACATAAAGAGAGCATAAAAATAAAGTTTTAAGAGGTGTATGTTGTTGTCAACGAATGGTAGCGGGTACTCTAACCCCCTTGCCAGACAAACCTTCAAAGAGCGGCTCCCATTTTATTTTATTTTTGGATGGCACTCCTTCCAACCTTTCTTTCACAAACCATGGCTAACCGAATCCTCGGGTGCCTGCCAACAATCTCATACCATGAAGGAGTGCCTTTTTATTTTAGTTTTATTATGATGACACTCCTCCCAACCTTTGCTTACACAAGCCATGGCTAACCGAATCCTTCGGGTGCCGTCCAACAATCACATACCATGGAGGAGTGTCTATTTTTGTTAATTAATTTGGGACTGGGAATCCCATTGCCAGCTCTTTTTGCAAAATTATTGGATAAGCGGATGAAGCCACTAGTCCATTGGTGAAAGTTGCCCAACAAGATTGAAAGATAAACACCACATACTTCCTCATGAGCTATAAAACATTGACACAAATTAGAGGTGATAAATTTTGAATTGTTTAAAGGTAGCACTCAAGCAATTTACTTTGGAATGGCGGAAAATACCATGTAGTATAGGTAGGTATGGTGGACACAAATGGCATAGTGGTTGTCTCAAGTATTTTGGATGCATGAGAAGTATTCCCTCTCGATACAAGGTTTAGGCTAGCAAGGTTATTTGAAACAAACACAAGGATGAACTAGTACAGCAAAACTCACATAAAAGACATATTACAAGCATTATAAAACTATACATCGTCTTCCTTGTTGTTCAAACTCAATACTAGAAATTATCTAGACCTTAGAGAGACCAATTATGCAAACCAAATTTTAGCATGCTCTATGTATTCTTCACTAATAGGTGCAAAGCATATGATGCAAGAGCTTAAACATGAGCACAACAATTGCCAAGTATCACATTACCCAAGACATTATAGCAATTACTACATGTAGCATTTTCCAATTCCAACCATATAACAATTTAACGAAGGAGAAAACTTCGCCATGAATATTATAAGCTAAGAACACATGTGTTCATACGAACCAGCGGAGCGTGTCTCTCTCCCACAAAAGCATTTATTCAAACACAAACAAAAACAAAAGCATACAGACGCTCCAAGTAAAGCACATAAGATGTGACGGAATAAAAATATAGTTTCAAGAGAAGGAACCTGATAATTCGTCGATGAAGAAGGGGATGCCTTGGGCATCCCCAAGCTTAGACGCTTGAGTCTTCTTTATATATGCAGGGGTGAACCACCGGGGCATCCCCAAGCTTAGAGCTTTCACTCTCCTTGATCATGGTATATCATCCTCCTCTCTTGACCCTTGAAAACTTCCTTCACACCAAACTCGAAACAAACTCATTAGAGGGTTAGTGCATAATCAAAAACTCACATGTTCAGAGGTGACACAATCATTCTTAACACTTCTGGACATTGCATAATGCTACTGGACATTAGTGGATCAAAGAAATTCATCCAACATAGCAAAAGAGGCAATGCGAAATAAAAGGCAGAATCTGTCAAAACAGAACAGTTCGTATTGACGAATTTTAAAATGGCACCAGACTTGCTCAAATGAAAATGCTCAAATTGAATGAAAGTTGCGTACATATCTGAGGATCATGCACGTAAATTGGCTTAATTTTCTGAGTTACCTACAGGGAGGTGGACCCAGATTCGTGACAGCAAAGAAATCTGGAACTGCGCAGTAATCCAAATCTAGTACTTACTTTACTATCAAAGACTTTACTTGGCACAACAAAACACAAAACTAAGATAAGGAGAGGTTGCTACAGTAGTAAACAACTTCCAAGACACAAATATAAAACAAAGTACTGTAGCAAAATAACACATGGGTTATCTCCCAAGAAGTTCTTTCTTTATAGCCATTAAGATGGGCTCAGCAGTTTTAATGATGCACTCGCAAGAAATAGTATTTGAAGCAAAAGAGAGCATCAAGAGGCAAATTCAAAACAACTTTAAGTCTAACATGCTTCCTATGCATAGGAATCTTGTAAATAAACAAGTTCATGAAAAGCAAAGTAACAAGCATAGGAAGATAAAACAAGTGTAGCTTCAAAAATTTCAGCACATAGAGAGGTGTTTTAGTAACATGAAAATTTCTACAACCATATTTTCCTCTCTCATAATAACTTTCAGTAGCAACATGAGCAAACTCAACAATATAACCATCACATAAAGCATTCTTATCATGAGTCTCATGCATAAAATTATTACTCTCCACATAGGCATAATCAATTTTATTAGTTGTAGTGGGAGCAAATTCAACAAAGTAGCTATCATTATTATTCTCATCAAGTGTAGGAGCCATAGTATAATCACAACAAAATTTACTCTCCATAGTAGGTGGCACCAAAAGACCACTATCATTATAATCATCATATATAGGAGGCAAAGTATCATCAAAGAAAATTTTCTCCTCAATGCTTGGTGGACTAAAAAGATCATGCTCATCAAAACCAGCTTCCCCAAGCTTAGAATTTTCCATATCATTAGCAACAATGGTGTTCAAAGTATTCATGCTAACATGTTCCATGGGTTTTTTAATTTTCGCATTAAACCATTCATGTCTTGACTCAGGAAATAGTACAAAGAGCTCACAGATGTTTTCCATTATGCCTAACTAGTGTAAACAAGAAACAAAAAGTTGCAATTGCAGGATCTAAAGGAAATAGCTTCGAGCACAAACACAATGGCGCCAGAAAAGTACTTTACCTGGAACCGAAGTATGAGTGCCTTTTACCTTTCCTCCCCGGCAACGGCGCCAGAAAAGTGCTTGATGTCTACGTTCCCCCTCCTTTCCTGTAGACAGTGTTGGGCCTCCAAGAGCAGAGGTTTGTAGAACAGCAGCAAGTTTTCCCTTAAGTGGATACCCAAGGTTTATCGAACTCAGGGAGGAAGAGGTCAAAGATATCCCTCTCATGCAACCACTGCAACCACAAAGCAAGAAGTCTCTTGTGTCCCCAACACACCAAATAGGTGCACTAGTTCGGCGAAGAGATAGTGAAATACAGGTGGTATGAATATATATAAGCAGTAGCAACGGTGCCAGAAAATAGCTTGCGGGCGTGTAGTTGATGGTGGTGGTATTGCAGCAGTAGTAACACGGTAAAACGATAAACAAGCGTAGTAACGCAGCAGTATTTAGGAACAAGGCCTAGGGATTACACTTTCACTAGTGGACACTCTCAACATTGATCACATAACAGAGCAGAGATAAATGCATACTCTACACTTTTGTTGGATGATGAACACATTGCGTAGGATTACACGAACCCTCAATGCCGGAGTTAACAAGCTCCACAATAATGCTCATGTTTAAGTAACCTTTAGTGTAAGATAGATCAATGCTACTAAACCAAGTACTAGCATAGCATGCACACTGTCACCTTCATGCATATGTAGGAGGAATAGATCACATCAATATTATCATAGCAATAGTTAACTTCGCAATCTACAAGAGATCATGATCATAGCATAAACCAAGTACTAACACGGTGCACACACTGTCACCATTACACACGTGCAGGAGGAATAGAACTACTTTAATAACACATCACTAGAGTAGCACATAGATGAATTGTGATACAAAACTCAGATGAATCTCAATCATGTAAAGCAGCTCATGAGATCATTGTATTGAAGTACATAGTAGAGAGATTAACCACATAGCTACCGGTACAGCCCCGAGCCTCGATGGAGAACTACTCCCTCCTCATGGGAGCAGCAGCGGTGATGAAGATGGCGGTGGAGATGGCAGCGGTGTCGATGGAGAAGCCTTCCGGGGGCACTTCCCCGCTCCGGCAGGGTGCCGGAACAGAGACTCCTGTCCCCCAGATCTTGGCTTCGCGATGGCGGCGGCTCTGGAAGGTTTCTGTGGTTTTCGTCAATTGGTGTAGGGTTTTCTGATCCAGGGGCTTCTTATAGGCGAAGAGGCGGCACAGGAAGGTCGAAGGGGGGCCCACACCCTAGGGGGGCGCCCCCCCCCCCTAGGCCGCGCCGGGGTGTGGTGTGGTGGCCCTGCCTCCCTTCTCTGGCGGTTCTCGTGTGTTCTGGATGCTTCCGGGTAAAATAGGAACCTGGGCGTTGATTTCGTCCGATTCCGAGAATATTTCGTTACTAGGATTTCTGAAACCAAAAACAGCAGAAAACAGGAACTGGCACTTCGGCATCTTGTTAATAGGTTAGTTCCAGAAAATGCACGAATATGACATAAAGTGTGCATAAAACATGTAGATAACATCAATAATGTGGCATGGAACATAAGAAATTATCGATACGTCGGAGACGTATCAGTGTCGTTGGAGAGGATCCAATGCGTCGATATGAAAGGTGTTAATTGCTACGATGTGGACGAGGCTAGCGTTGAAGCAGTTACAGTAACGCGGAGAGGTGGAGTTCTGAGTTGAGAATATTTGGGGGGGAGCGGAGAATGGATGGGGGGACTAGGTCGGCGGTGAAGCAGATCCGTCGATGTCGAGGGCGGCGGGAGAGCAGATCCGGTGGGTGGACAGCCAACATGATTAAGGCTACGTTGTGGAGGAGTATGCCGGCGGCAAAGCAGATCTAGTACTGTAGAGAGTCTGAGCTTTGGCGTGTGAGAGTATTTTTGAGCGAATGAGGCGAATGGTGGGTGGTGTGGTCCTGTGGGGAGGTTTGTTGATCTAGGCAAGATATTTATTGTTACCGAATGAGCCCTCCATGGTCGGTAGGTTGTAGCTTCCTAACTAGGGTTAAAAGGGTAAAATTGGTCAGGAAATTTTTGAATGGATGCGGCGGGATACTTGGGCGCGCGGTCAAAATTTTGAGTTTCAAGCTACTAGAAGAACGAAAACAATAATGTTCTTTCCCAGGGGGATCTCATTTCTTCCTCTTCTCTCTCTCTCTCCAACCCGCCCTTTGAGAGTCTCTGCCACACCCCCGGCTCCTCTTCCCCTTCTCTCCGGCAGCCTCGCCGACCGCACACGACGGGGGAGAACAGGCCGACTTCTCTTTGTATATCGTACACCCTCTGATCTAAATTAATTGACTCAACTTTGCTTAGACGTGTATGTATCTAGAGTAAAAACATGTCTAGATACATCCATATTTAGATAAGCAAAGTTAAGTCAATTTAATCAAATCACTATTATCATCTTCATTCAGTCTCTCCTCAACACTCCATAAGTTTTGATCAATTTTATATAGATTACCGGGTGCGGGACCAAAAATGTCTTTATACTATTCAGTGGCATGTTTAACCAGGTTATCACTTCCTTCCACAATGACCCCAAGGAAAGGACATCATTTTTTTACTTCCATTAGTAATCTTGTGGAAATAATTAGTATTTTGATCTCTTTCCAACAAACACATGGTACTCGTTTGTGACCATCTTTTTTGTTGGATAGTGACATTATCTCTGAGATTTAATGAAACTTGAGTGACTATAGGCCATACGATTCAGAAGTAGTTACTATTTCTCAGTCAACATAGTTTGTCATCCCATTAACATATTTCATCTATATGTACTTGCACAAAGGACAATGTTAAGATCACATGGTTGTCCGCGGAACAAACATTCATGAAAACTTTCGAAATAGTGCATTTGGCTAGCAAGGCTTTGCATGTGTGTCGCTTCTGATCCTTCTGCTCAAGATTCACATGGCCAAGGGCTTTGACACGGTCGGTCCGCTGTTAAGTTTATCCAAACTATGTGCATGATGTGAGATAGTTAGGTACAGTTATTTGAACCGTGTAAATCCTAACGACTCTCCCAAGATTTGTATCTGTTTTGTAACCCAACAAGTTTATATATAAGAGATGACATGATGATCGTTTTGAACATCGCAACCTAATCTACCTCATGAAAGGACCTAGATGTCACCAAAGGAGGATGTGAATAGGTGATTTAAAACAATTACAATTTTGGGTTGAACAAATGTGAAATAATAGTAGCATTTATTAAGTTAGAAATAATCTATGGTAGGCTCAAATATATGCACCAACAACTTATGTTAAATAAGATGAACAACTACGCAATATCAAGGTATATAACTTCAAGTACAAAGTCTATCTCAAGGTAAATACATAAGGAAAGAGTCCGGGTATAACAACCGAGACACGCGGAGAGCAACGTTTATCCCGAAGTTTACTTCCAAATGGAAGATAATCTCCATTTGAGATGGCAAGAGGTGTGGAGTCACAATGCTTCTCAAGCACCACCAATGCTCACCTTATTCTCCATATCCCTCGCACAATGTGAGATGCTTCGATACACTAAGTGGCACCATTAGAGGCGGCAACACTACAACACACACGTGCTCCTAGTGGTTATAAACGTCGAGCCAGATATTTAAATGATGTGGTCACGGTTAGGAGGCGCTTGAAAGCTTCCTAGAGTAACTGTGCTTTCTTTTTGCTCGGTGCATAGGATTTACCGTTAGGAGGCGCTTGAAAGCTTCCCGGAGTAACTGGTTGTGCCTGTTAATAGCCTTGTTTTGACAGCGGGGACTTCATGAAAAACCTAAAATCTATGGTCGGACGACGACGCGCGTGCACTGTTTCCATCTTAAAGGCATCGCTTTTGGAGATGAACTTTCCGTGTTGTCATTGTGGCGTTTATGTTGCTACTGTAAGGAGTGAAACACTATAGCGAGACTTATCATTTTCTTAGCTTTTTTCGACCGTGTGCATTAGTACGGATATTAGTGTATGGTGTTGTTAGAGAGGCTGAATATAATTAGTATTTTTGCGATATCACTTTATAAAAAATAATCTCGTGTCACTTTAAAAGAAAAGAGCACGTCGGACCCACACGTTCCAAATCACGGCGTTTATCTACATGTATGGTCACGCAAATAATAATTACAAAAAGTACATGCAGACCACAGTAATCCTACTAGTACCAGCAAGTAATAATCGGTACCGGACACTATAACACTAATCCTAATAGTACTAGCAAGTACTAGCGACTAATTGAACATGATCACGCAGGTCAAGAGCCGCCGCCACCTCCGCACCCTCCGCCATCTCCGCATCCTCCGCCACCTCCACACCCACCGCCGCCACCTCCGCACGCGGACGCCGCCAAGCTCATCATCATCGTAGTCGTCGCGCCGAGAGCCATCCCCGTCACGAGGTTGTCGTCGCGCCGATGATACGATGATCCTGATCGAACCTACGGATCTAGGCATTGCTAACCTCAAGTTCCTCCTCCTGTGTTTCGAGAACATGTCGGGTCTGAAGATTAACTTTGACAAGAGCGAGGTTCTGGTGACAGGGGTCCCAGATGAGGAGAAGCGTAGGCTGGCTAACCTGTTGAACTGCAAGCTGGGGACCTATCCTATACGGTACCTTGGTCTCCCGTGAGCGGAGGTCCGCTTAGGGTTGCGGACTGGGAGTTCCTCCCGGAGAAGGTGGGACACCGGGTGGATCCGTGGCAAGGCCTCTTTTTGGCCTCTGCTGGGAGGTTGGAGCTTACCAACTCCTGCCTGTCGAGCCTACCTATGTTCGCTATGGGCGTCTGTCTGTTGCATGACTCGACCCACTATGCGATGGATAGGTCTAGGTCCCGATTCTTTTGGGAAGGAGTCGGGAACTCTAGGAAGTACCACATGGTCGACTGGGCAACCGTGTGCAAACCTAGGGAGGTGGGGGGTTTGGGGATCCTCAACACTAAACTCATGAACATTGCGCTCATGCTCCGGTGGATCTAGAAGATCTACCAGAATGAGGAGGGTCTATGGGCGGACCTCCTCCGGGCCAAGTATCTTGGCGAACATGACTTCTTCTCCAGGGAAGTGCCGGAGCGGGGGTCACAATTCTGGAATGCCATGCAGAAAATTAAGTGGCACTTCAAGCTTGGGGCGAAGCACTCGGTCCACAACGGGAAGTGGACCTACTTCTGGAACGATTGGTGGGTGGGGCCAGGCCCCTACGCGCCCGCTATCCTCGCATGTTCAGTAGCTGCACCCACCCGGATGTTACGGTGCATGCGACCAGGGTGCTAGGTGGGATACCTGGTGAATGGCGCATCCAGTTCCGGAGTCAGTTTAGTCTTGCGGAATCCGTGGAGTGGAATAACCTGTGCAGGGAAGTACAGGCCCTCCCGGTGGATGAGCAGAACGACAGGGTGTCGTGGGCGCTCGAGAACTTTGGGACCTTCTCGACCAGGTCCGTCTACCACGACATGATGCAGGGGGCGGCTGTCACACATTTCAAGGAGGTCTGGCGGACTAGGGTGCCTCCTAAGATCAAGATTTTCATGTGGCAGCTGATCAGAGGGAAGTGATACGTCTCCGACGTATCGATAATTTTTTATGTTCCATGCCACATTATTGATGATATCTACATGTTTTATACACATTATATGTCATATTTATGCATTTTCCGGCACTAACCTATTAACGAGATGCCGAAGAGCCAGTTGCTGTTTTCTGCTGTTTTTGGTTTCAGAAATCCTACAAAGGAAATATTCTCGGAATTGGACGAAATCAACGCCCAGGGTCCTATTTTTGCACGAAGCTTCCAGAAGACCGAGGGGGAAAGGAAGTGGGGCCACGAGGCGCCGCCACAACAGGGCGGCGCGGCCCAGGTCCTGGCCGCGCGGCCCTGGTGTGTGGGGCCCTCGTGTGGCCCCCCGCGTTGCCCTTCCGCCTACTTAAAGCCTTCGTCGCGAAACCCCCAGTACCGAGAGCCACGATACGGAAAACCTTACTGAGACGCCGCCGCCGCCAATCCCATCTCGGGGGATTCTGGAGATCGCCTCCGGCACCCTGCCGGAGAGGGGAATCATCTCCCGGAGGACTCTTCACCGCCATGATCGCCTCCGGAGTGATGAGTGACTATGGGTCCATAGCAGTAGCTAGATGGTTGTCTTCTCCTCATGTGCTTCATTGTCGGATCTTGTGAGCTGCCTAACATGATCAAGATCATCTATCTGTAATTCTATATGTTGTGTTTGTCGGGATCCGATGGATAGAGAATACTATGTTATGTTGATTATCAATCTATTACCTATGTGTTGTTTATGATCTTGCATGCTCTCCGTTATTAGTAGAGGCTCTGGCCAAGTTTTTGCTCTTAACTCCAAGAGGGAGTATTTATGCTCGATAGTGGGTTCATGCCTCCATTAAATGCGGGACGATGTGAGAAAGTTCTAAGGTTGTGGATGTGCTGTTGCCACTAGGGATAAAACATTGATGCTATGTCCGAGGATGTAGTTATTGATTACATTACGCACCATACTTAATGCAATTGTCTGTTGTTTGCAACTTAATACTGGAAGGGGTTCGGATGATAACCTGAAGGTGGACTTTTTAGGCATAGATGCATGCTGGATAGCGGTCTATGTACTTTGTCGTAATGCCCAATTAAATCTCACAATACTCATCGTATCATGTATGTGCATTGTCATGCCCTCTCTATTTGTCAATTGCCCGACTGTAATTTGTTCACCCAACATGCTATTTATCTTATGGGAGAGACACCTCTAGTGAACTGTGGACCCCGGTCCATTCTTTTACATCGAATACAATCTACTGCAATACTTGTTTTACTGTTTTCTGCAAACAATCATCATCCACACTATACATCTAATCCTTTGTTACAGCAAGCCGGTGAGATTGACAACCTCACTGTTTCGTTGGGGCAAAGTACTTTGGTTGTGTTGTGCAGGTTCCACGTTGGCACCGGAATCCCTGGTGTTGCGCCGCACTACATCCCGCCGCCATCAACCTTGAACGTGCTTCTTGGCTCCTCCTGGTTCGATAAGCCTTGGTTTCTTTCTGAGGGAAAACTTGCTACTGTGCGCATCATACCTTCCTCTTGGGGTTCCCAACGGACGTGTGCTGTACACGCCATCAAGCATTTTTTCTGGCGCCGTTGCCGGGGAGATCAAGACACGCTGCAAGGGGAGTCTCCACAATCCAATCTCTTTACTTTGTTTTTGTCTTGCTTTATTTTATTTACTACTTGTTTGCTGCACTTAAACAAAACACAAAAAAAAATTAGTTGCTAGTTTTACTTTATTTACTTGTCTTGTTCTCTATATCAAAAACACAAAAAAATTAGTTACTTGCATTTACTTTATTTACCTTTTGTTTATTTCATCATGTTTCCTCCTAATTACACTCTAAAAAAATACCGGTAGGACAAGGGTCTATCATTGGAAGAGATAATATAGAAGCATTTTTCACCCATGTTAGTATGGATGAAGATTTTGAAGATATACCATTATTAAAAGTTGCTCCTACTTATGAAAGTGCTTCTGCTTGTTTAGTACACATGTTGGAAACTAAATTTGTTAATCTCAATCCCATAATACAACATATGTTTCTTACACTTTCTGATATGGAGATGGGAGAAAAGAGAAATTTTGTTTTAAAAGTCCTTGCTAGAGAATTTGAAGATATAGTTAAAGAAGCTAGGAAAGTTTTTATCAAGCATAAGAGGCTCGGTATGTTCCCTGATTTTAAAAGAACACTTGAAAAGATGAACATGGATAGAATAAGGTACACTAGTAATGTTAATGATGGTAAGGAAATTAAAGCACCGATACCTAGTAAGCTCCTAGGAATGCATGAAGCTCTAGAAAATAATTATGCTTGGCTTGTTCCTGAAAATTTGTTTGATGAGAATAGTAAGCCTAAAAGCGTACAAAGAGGAGTTACTTATATAGACCAGATACAATGCATAGTTGAGGCAACTCCTAACACCCAAGGTAATGTTGATGCTTCATATCTCGATAACACTTGATATACACTTTCTGCGCCTAGCTGAAAGGCGTTAAAGAAAAGCGCTTATGGGAGACAACTCATGTTTTTACTACAGTATTTTTATTTTATATTTGAGTCTTGGAAGTTGTTTACTACTGTAGCAACCTCTCCTTATCATGTTTTTGTGCCAAGTAAAGTCTCTATGGTAAAGTTGATGCTAGATTTGGATTGATGCACAGAAACAGCATTGCTGTCTGTCACGAATTCGCGCAGAAGTCTCGGTAAAAAATCAAAAAAATCTGCAAATTTACGTGCGTGATCCTCAGATATGTATGCAACTTTCATTAGTTTTGAGTTTTTCCGTTTGAGCAAGTTAAGTGCCCCTTCCAGGTTCGTCTTTACGGACTGTTCTGTTTTTGACAGATTCTGCCTTTTATTTCGCATTGCCTCTTTTGCTATGTTGGATGAATTTCTTTGATCCATTAATGTCCAGTAGCTTTATGCAATGTCCAGAAGTGTTAAGAATGATTGTGTCACCTCTGAACATGTGAATTTTTGATTGTGCACTAACCCTCTAATGAGTTTGCTTGAAGTTTGGTGTGAAGGAAGTTTTCAAGGGTCAAGAGAGGAGTATGATATACTATGATCAAGAGGAGTGAAAGCTCTAAGCTTGGGGATACCCCGGTGGTTCACCCCTGCATATTTTAAGAAGACTCAAGCTTCTAAGCTTGGGGATGCCCAAGGCATCCCCTTCTTCATCGACAACATCATCAGGTTCCTCCCCTGAAACTATATTTTTATTCAGTCACATCTTATGTGCTTTGCTTGGAGCGTCTGTTTGTTTTTGTTTTTGTTTTTGTTTTTGTTTGAATAAAATGGATCCTAGCATTCATTGTGTGGGAGAGAGACACGCTCATTGTTGCATATGGACAAATATGTCCTTAGGCTTTACTCATAGTATTCATGGCGAAGGTTGAATCTTCTTCGTTAAATTGTTATATGGTTGGAATCGGGAAATGCTACATGTAGTAATTCTAAAATATCTTGAATAATTTGATACTTGGCAATTTTTGTGCTCATGTTTAAGCTCTTGCATCATATACTTTGCACCCATTAATGAAGAAACACATAGAGCTTGCTAAAATTTGGTTTGCATATTTGGTCTCTCTAAAGTCTAGATAATTTCTAGTATTGAGTTTTGAACAACAAGGAAGACGGTGTAGAGTCTTATAATGTTTACAATATGTCTTTTATGTAAGTTTTGCTGCACCGGTTCATCCTTGTGTTTGTTTCAAATAACCTTGCTAGCCTAAACCTTGTATCGAGAGGGAATACTTCTCATGCATCCAAAATCCTTGAGCCAACCACTATACCATTTGTGTCCACCATACCTACCTACTACATGGTATTTCTCTGCCATTCCAAAGTAAATTGCTTGAGTGCTACCTTTAAATTTCCATCATTCGCCTTTGCAATATATAGCTCATGGGACAAAATAGCCTTAAAAACTATTGTGGTATTGAATATGTACTTATGCACTTTATCTCTTATTAAATTGCTTGTTGTGCGATAACCATGTTTTCTGGGGACGCCATCAACTCTTTGTTGAATATCATGTGAGTTGCTATGCATGTTCGTCTTGTCTGAAGTAAGGGCGGTTTTCACAATCAAATGGTTTGAGTATGCATACTGTTAGAGAAGAACATTGGGCCGCTAACTAAAGCCATGAATCATGGTGGAAGTTTCAGTTTGGACATAAAACCTCAATCTCTTATGAGAATATTAACTGTTGAATGCTTAAGCATTAAAAGAGGAGTCCATTATCTGTTGTCTATGTTGTCCCGGTATGGGTGTCTAAGTTGAAGAATGATCAAAAGCGAGAAATCCAATGCGAACTTTCTCCTTAGACCCTTGTACAAAGTGACATAGAGGTACCCCTTTGTGACACTTGGTTGAAACATATGTTATGCAATGATGATCAGTGTTAACCCAAGCTAATTAGGACAAGGTGCGGGCACTATTAGTACACTATGCATGAGGCTTGCAACTTGTAAGATATAATTTACATGATACATATGCTTTATTACTACCGTTGACAAAATTGCTTCATGTTTTTAAAATAAAAGCTCTAGCACAAATATAGCAATCGATGCTTTCCTTTTTGAAGGACCTTTCTTTTACTTTTATGTTGAGTCAGTTCACCTATCTCTCTCCACCTCAAGAAGCAAACACTTGTGTGAACTGTGCATTGATTCCTACATACTTGCATATTGCACTTGTTATATTACTTTACATTGACACTATCCATGAGATATACATGTTGTAAATTGAAAGCAACCGCTGAAACTTAATCTTCCTTTGTGTTGCTTCAATACCTTTACCTTGATTTATTGCTTTATGAGTTAACTCTTATGCAAGACTTATTGATGCTTGTCTTGAAGTACTATTCATGAAAAGTCTTTGCTTTATGATTCAGTTGTTTACTCATGTCATTACCATTGTTTTGATCGCTGCATTCATTACATATGCTTACAATAGTATGATCAAGGTTATGATGGCATGTCACTCCAGAAATTATCTTTGTTATCGTTTACCTGCTCGGGACGAGCAGGAACTAAGCTTGGGGATGCTGATACGTCTTCGACGTATCGATAATTTCTTATGTTCCATGCCACATTATTGATGATATCTACATGTTTTATACACATTATATGTCATATTTATGCATTTTCCGGCACTAACCTATTAACGAGATGCCGAAGAGCCGATTCTTTGTTTTTCTGCTGTTTTCGGTTTCAGAAATCCTACAAAGGAAATATTCTCGGAATTGGACGAAATCAACGCCCAGGGTCCTATTTTTGCACGAAGCTTCCAGAAGACCGAGGGGGAAAGGAAGTGGGGCCACGAGGCGCCGCCACAACAGGGCGGTGCGGCCCAGGTCCTGGCCGCGCGGCCCTGGTGTGTGGGGCCCTCGTGTGGCCCCCCGCGTTGCCCTTCCGCCTACTTAAAGCCTTCGTCGCGAAACCCCCAGTACCGAGAGCCACGATATGGAAAACCTTACTGAGACGCCGCCGCCGCCAATCCCATCTCGGGGGATTCTGGAGATCGCCTCCGGCACCCTGCCGGAGAGGGGAATCATCTCCCGGAGGACTCTTCACCGCCATGATCGCCTCCGGAGTGATGAGTGAGTAGTTCACCCCTGGACTATGGGTCCATAGCAGTAGCTAGATGGTTTTCTTCTCCTCATGTGCTTCATTGTCGGATCTTGTGAGCTGCCTAACATGATCAAGATCATCTATCTGTAATTCTATATGTTGTGTTTGTCGGGATCCGATGGATAGAGAATACTATGTTATGTTGATTATCAATCTATTACCTATGTGTTGTTTATGATCTTGCATGCTCTCCGTTATTAGTAGAGGCTCTGGCCAAGTTTTTGCTCTTAACTCCAAGAGGGAGTATTTATGCTCGATAGTGGGTTCATGCCTCCATTAAATGCAGGACGATGACGAAAGTTCTAAGGTTGTGGATGTGCTGTTGCCACTAGGGATAAAACATTGATGCTATGTCCGAGGATGTAGTTATTGATTACATTACGCACCATACTTAATGCAATTGTCTGTTGTTTGCAACTTAATACTGGAAGGGGTTCGGATGATAACCTGAAGGTGGACTTTTTAGGCATATATGCATGCTGGATAGCGGTCTATGTACTTTGTCGTAATGCCCAATTAAATCTCACAATACTCATCGTATCATGTATGTGCATTGTCATGCCCTCTCTATTTGTCAATTGCCCGACTGTAATTTGTTCACCCAACATGCTATTTATCTTATGGGAGAGACACCTCCAGTGAACTGTGGACCCCGGTCCATTCTTTTACATCGAATACAATCTACTGCAATACTTGTTTTACTGTTTTCTGCAAACAATCATCATCCACACTATACATCTAATCCTTTGTTACAACAACCCGGTGAGATTGACAACCTCACTGTTTCGTTGGGGCAAAGTACTTTGGTTGTGTTGTGCAGGTTCCACGTTGGCGCCGGAATCCCTGGTGTTGCGCCGCACTACATCCCGCCGCCATCAACCTTCAACGTGCTTCTTGGCTCCTCCTGGTTCGATAAACCTTGGTTTCTTTCTGAGGGAAAACTTGCTACTGTGCGCATCATACCTTCCTCTTGGGGTTCCCAACGGACGTGTGCTGTACACGCCATCAGGAAGCTCCCGTCTTGCGAGCAAGTGGCCAAGAGGATGGGACCCTCCGACGGCCACTGTGCGTTGTGTGGAGAGATTGAGGACTGTAATCACATCTTGTTCACCTGCCACATGGCGAGATTCATGTGGGCTGGAGTTAGGGAACTCCTCCATTGTGATTGGAACCCGACAGGGGCTAGGGACTTCATTGCACTTGCGCAGGGTTTGGCAGGCCCCCTTCGTAGATTAGTTTGGTTCACCTTTGCGACCCTCAGCTGGTCTCTCTGGAATATTAGGAATAAACTGACTATCGAAGGGAAGATGATCGGTAACCCGGCTGACGCTTTTTACCATATGCTTATTCACATGCAGTCATGGAGGGTTCTGGTCAGACGGAGGGACAGGGCGCTGGACGAGCTCAGGAGGCTACATGCGAGGGCTAGGGCTGCAGTTTAGTCTCTCATTCGACCCGCTTCAGGGCGTTGCATCGATCCTTCTCTTATGGTGTTTGCTAGGGGACGATGTACTTCTGTTCTCGGACCGGGTCGTGAGTGTGTGTTATGGTGTTTCCGACTTGTATCGTGACTTTGTATGGTGATGGTAGCTTTATATATAAAGCTGGGCCAAGTGACCTTCTATTTAAAGGTTGTCGTTAGACGCTTGATCGAGTTCTTCCCAGCGCTAGCCGGCGAGTACGTAGGTGGCGCCGTGTACCCTTGGCGGCCGTAGTACTGGACGCTCTTGGCGCTGCTCTTCTCCCGGGCTTCTTCTTGACCCCCTTGGCGCACCCGAACGCGGCGATGGCCACCACGACGACCATCGTGATGGCGAAGAGTACGATCAGGGCCGGGTTTCCCCGGAGTTCGTGGACGAATCCGGCGACGTGCGCGGTCTGGGGATCCTGCCTCACCATTGCTTGGACGTACGTGGTTTTCCTGCTCGATCTTGGTTACTTTTCGCTCGCAAATTACGAAGTACGTACGAACGAAGACGATGGATCCTGAGAACCAACCTGAGGTTAGGTGGTTAGGAAGATGGTTGTATCCCCAACTCACCAGAGTTTAAACCCCAGGGTTTGACATCTGTGTGTCTCATAAAAGCGGAATATTCATTCAGTGGGAGGCGACGTTCCCGTCGACAGCGAGGCGTCTGTGGTGACTTCGTCAATTTCAAGATCCAATCCGCCGACTCAGTCTTCCGGAGGTGCTCATAGGGGTAGGGTGTGCGTGTGTGCGTTCATAGGGGTGAGTGTATACGCGTGTATGTGAGCGTCTGCGTTTATACTGTGTTTCTCAAAAAAAAAAAAAAAAAGACGACGGATCCTACCTGTGTACGTGCATACTTGTAGTAGCAGAAGTGGAACCCGAGTAGGCAAGGGGTTCACGAAAACGTGCACAGCAGCACAGATGGAATAATGCAGTTCGACGTCGGAAAGGTCTCGTTTCGCCCTCTGTCGTTGAGCACGACCTGATCCGCACCACGCTGTCCAGTTTACTGCTACGTCTAGCCCAGCTATCTCCCAGATGAGTCCCTGGAACAGTCATAATCTACCACGTTCACGGGAAGCTGAATTCGGTCGGCGCCTGCTCGCGCCGTTGCTCATCTGATACTCGAAAACCATGCACATTCGGAAAGCCAAAGCGCGCCATGCTGACTTAACAATATAATCACGTAACAAGTGCAGATTTATACAGATTAACATGTACAGTACGGGTATATCAAACTAAACTGCTAAAGAGGTATAATCTATGCACAGTTCTGAAACTTCAACTGCATAATTAACCCGGTTACCCCTGCCCTGCGTCACACAAACCCAAGCCAATCAACAGGATGGATTGGTCGACCACGTCAATCGCCACAACCGCCGCAGCCACCGCCGCACCCGCCGCCGCACCCGCCTCCATCACCGTCGCCCCCGCCGCACCCGCCGCCACTCAGCGCCTCGCCGACGATCACTCCGGTGGCCAGACCTGCCGCGCCGCCGAGAGCGAGCCCCGCGCCAGCGCCGAGGTCGCTGCGCCCCTGCTTCTGCTGCTGCGGCATGTAGCCGTACGCGCCGGCGGGAGGAGGCGGCGGATGGCCCTTGCCGTAGTAATAAACGCCGTTGTTGTCCTGCCGGCGCGGCTTCTTGGCTCCCTTGGCGCAGCCGAAGGCGGCCACGGCCGCCACCGCCACCGTCGCGACGAGCGCGAGGAGCACTAGCGCGGCCGGACTACCGACCAAGTCATCGACCGCCGTGGCGTGGTGGACGCCTAGGGCGCCTAGCCTCACCATTCCCCTGGAACACGGAGCAAGAAGAGGGTCGACAGGGCCGGTCCATACTTCTACGGGGCCCTGGTGCAAAGCGGTAACAAAGGGCCCTTCATCACACACAAACAATCAAACACTCTCGATTGGAAAATAAAGCAATATTTAGTACATAGCATAGATCACGATCTTTTAAATTTAGAACTGACACTACATGATATATATTTGTCACGATCAAGCGAACTAATAATTATTGTAAGAAATCATAATGAATCCACAAAATATCATTTTCTAGAATACATATCACCAAACAAGTAGTACAAGCTGCATAAAAGTGGTCAAGACAGGGAAATGAAGCACCTGGCTTGATTTGGATGAAGGACACACAGTTCTGTAGCATAAAAAAGAAGACAACACCCACATGACCTGAATGATTTTCCTCTTTCTCTTCAGTAGGAAGCACTCTCTCAAATCCAATCAAGACCTTTAAAAAGGCAAAATGGAAATCAAGTATTCAACTTGTTTTTTTCCTTTTCCTAGGAAAATCTTGACTTGTTGGGATGAAAAAAGAGAAAAGAGAGATGATCTATTCGACAGTTGATTGAGGTGGAATGGAAATGACGAAAACAGAGCTTGACATCGCCGTAAACTCAAACGGCTATTTGATTTGGAAGAAATTATATTGTTGACATTGAAGTCTTGAAGGACATGTGTTTGGGAAACGATGAAGTTGTACCACTGGCCTCCATTAATAACAGTGACATTGGAAAGCACATCAGCGACAACACCATCCTAGAAATTAATGCATGGAGGAGATGAATCGTTGATTACCAGAGCAAACACGAGAGAAGTGCAATGATTGTATTTTGCTTTAAGGCAACCGGGGCCAATTGTTGATTTCTTTGTGTGTTTCTCCCGTGAATGGTGATCTGGTTGGGCGTTTTTATTTAGAGGCCCAAAACCAGAATTTACAAATGACACTATAGAACTACCTCCACCAGATTTGGGGCCCCTGACTCGTGGGGGCCCAGTGCGGTCGCACTGTTTGCCCGGCCTATGGGCCGGCCCTAGGTCGAGGAGAATGCAATCGTTGGAGAAGCTTGCGAGGTGGGGGAGGATTTGTAGCGATCCAAATTCAGAAGTCCACTCTCCTGGAATCTGTCTACATTACGCGTAGAGACTCCAGACCGCGAGAAATTTCCCTGCAGGGGTTGACCTCTCGCTTCCGCTTGCAATTGTATGCCAACAGAGACGAAATTTCAGAGAAAACTCAACCACACCACACTAAAAAACACGAAAGACCTAGCCTCCCGGGCCGTCGCCACCTACTGTTACACACGGTGCTATTGCTGCTACACCAGCCCAGCACAAGAGCAGGTCTAGGAAGGAAGGAGGGCCTGCAAACCTAATCCAAGATATTATGGAGACAATAGCCAGCTGGACAAAGGGAACTCGAGGGATTTGAGGTCAAGGAGTGTTTATTTTCGTGCGGGGCTGGACGGACGGGGAATAGAACGAAAGAAACATTATTTGACTTGCCGGTGACAGATGCTGTAATATTCACGAAATTTGGGAGCAAGAAAAAATGGATGAATAAGAAATCTTATTTTCTTTATTATTAGGTATAGATAAGGAATCCACACACAAAATATAGCATGCTACCTGATCGGCTCATGCTGGGGGCTTCTCCTACTCTCCGCTCTGTGCGGCCTCTATCCGGAGCGCCGCCTGAAGAGATTGCCTCATGGGCTGCATTGGTGCGCCCCATTTACATCATGTTTGATCGTTCCCTTATCTATTTTGATCTTCTAGGTTTTTTTTGTTCTGTTTTTGTTCTATTCAGATTTAAAAACTATTCAAATTTTGAAAAAGTTCAAACTTAGAAAATGTTTAAACTCTAAAAAAAATTCAAAGAAAAATGTTGGAATTCAAAAATGTTGAAATTTTAAAAATGTTCAAATTGAAAAGTTCACATTAAAAATGTTGAAATTTGAAAATTGTTCAAATTTGAAAATTATTCAAATTAGAAATTGTTGAGATTTAGAATTTCAGAATCAAATAAATTAAAATTTAAAAAATTCAAATATGTAAACTGTTTAAATTCGAAAAAATCGTGTATTAAAATTTTTCAAAAGAACCAGAAATCATCGAAACCGAAGAAAACCAGCTAAAATCGAGAAACCCATCAAAAACCGGGAAAAAACAAAAAAAAAACTAGAAACACGAAAATCCTCCTCCCGCTACTCGGCCGAGCCAAGTGGGGCGTCGCTTCAGGTGGCCTCGACCATCGGGCACGCGTTAGGCGGTGAATAGGTTTGGCCCGTAAGGGGGGAGGCGTGATACGTCTCCGACGTATCGATAATTTCTTATGTTCCATGCCACATTATTGATGTTATCTACATGTTTTATGCACACTTTATGTCATATTCGTGCATTTTCTGGAACTAACCTATTAACAAGATGCCGAAGTGCCAGTTGCTGTTTTCTGCTGTTTTTGGTTTCAGAAATCCTAGTAACGAAATATTCTCGGAATTGGACGAAATCAACGCACATGGTCATATTTTGCCACGAAGCTTCCAGAAGACCGAAGAGTCAACGAAGTGGGGCCACAGGGTGGCCAAACCCTAGGGCGGCGCGGCCTGGCCCCTGGCCGCGCCGGCCTATGGTGTGGGGCCCCTGTGCCCCCTCCTGACTTGCCCTTCCGCCTACTTAAAGCCTCCGTGACGAAACCCCCAGTACCGAGAGCCACGATACGGAAAACCTTACTGAGACGCCGCCACCGCCGATCCCATCTCGGGGGATCCAGGAGATCGCCTCCGGCACCCTGCCGGAGAGGGGATTCATCTCCCGGAGGACTCTACGCCACCATGGTCGCCTCCGGTGTGATGTGTGAGTAGTCTACCCCTGGACTATGGGTCCATAGCAGTAGCTAGATGGCTGTCTTCTCCCCATTGTGCTATCATTGTCGGATCTTGTGAGCTGCCTAACATGATCAAGATCATCTATCTGTAATTCTATATGTTGCGTTTGTTGGGATCCGATGAATAGAGAATACTTGTTATGTTGATTATCAAAGTTATATCTATGTGTTGTTTATGATCTTGCATGCTCTCCGTTATTAGTAGATGCTTTGGCCAAGTTGATGCTAGTAACTCCAAGAGGGAGTATTTATGCTCGATAGTGGGTTCATGCCTCCGTGAATCTGGAGGAGTGACAAGAACCACTAAGGTTATGGATGTGCTGTTGCCACTAGGGATAAAACATTGATGCTATGTCTAAGGATGTAGTTATTGATTACATTACGCGCAATACTTAATGCAATTGTCTGTTGTTAGCAACTTAATACTGGAGGGGGTTCGGATGATAACCTGAAGGTGGACTTTTTAGGCATAGATGCAGTTGGATGGCGGTCTATGTACTTTGTCGTAATGCCCAATTAAATCTCACTATACTCATCATGATATGTATGTGCATGGTCATGCTCTCTTTACTTGTCAATTGCCCAACTGTAATTTGTTCACCCAACATGCTGTTTGTCTTATGGGAGAGACACCTCTAGTGAACTGTGGACCCCGGTCCAATTCTCTTTACTGAAATACAATCTACTGCAATACTTGTTTTACCGTTTTTCTGCAAACAATCATCTTCCACACAATACGGTTAATCCTTTGTTACAGCAAGCCGGTGAGATTGACAACCTCACTGTTTCGTTGGGGCAAAGTACTTTGGTTGTGTTGTGCAGGTTCCACGTTGGCGCCGGAATCCCTGGTGTTGCGCCGCACTACATCCCGCCGCCATCAACCTTCAACGTGCTTCTTGGCTCCTCCTGGTTCGATAAACCTTGGTTTCTTTCTGAGGGAAAACTTGCTGCTGTGCGCATCATACCTTCCTCTTGGGGTTCCCAACGAACGTGTGAGTTACACGCCATCAAGCTCTTTTTCTGGCGCCGTTGCCGGGGAGATCAAGACACGCTGCAAGGGGAGTCTCCACTTCTCAATCTCTTTACTTTGTTTTTGTCTTGCTTTATTTTATTTACTACTTTGTTTGCTGCACTAAATCAAAATACAAAAAAATTAGTTGCTAGTTTTACTTTATTTACTATCTTGTTTGCTATATCAAAAACACAAAAAAATTAGTTACTTGCATTTACTTTATCTAGTTTATTTTAGTTACTGTTGCTAAAATGGCCAACCCTGAAAATACTAAGTTGTGTGACTTCACAACCACAAATAATAATGATTTCTTATGCACACCTATTGCTCCACCTGCTACTACAGCAGAATTCTTTGAAATTAAACCTGCTTTACTGAATCTTGTTATGCGAGAGCAATTTTCTGGTGTTAGTTCTGATGATGCTACTGCCCATCTTAATAATTTTGTTGAACTATGTGAAATGCAAAAATATAAAGATGTAGATGGTGACATTATAAAATTAAAATTGTTCCCTTTCTCATTAAGAGGAAGAGCTAAAGATTGGTTGTTATCTCTGCCTAAGAATAGTATTGATTCATGGACTAAATGCAAGGATGCTTTTATTGGTAGATATTATCCCCCTGCTAAAATTATATCTCTGAGGAGTAGCATAATGAATTTTAAACAATTAGATACTGAACATGTTGCTCAAGCCTGGGAAAGAATGAAATCTCTGGTTAAAAATTGCCCAACCCATGGACTGACTACTTGGATGATCATCCAAACCTTCTATGCAGGACTAAATTTTTCTTCACGGAATTTATTGGATTCAGCTGCTGGAGGTACCTTTATGTCCATCACTCTTGGTGAAGCAACAAAGCTTCTTGATAATATGATGATCAACTACTCTGAATGGCACACGGAAAGAGCTCCACAAGGTAAGAAGGTAAATTCTGTCGAAGAAACCTCTTCCTTGAGTGATAAGATTGATGCTATTATGTCTATGCTTGTGAATGATAGGACTAATATTGATCCTAATAATGTTCCATTAGCTTCATTGGTTGCACAAGAAGAACATGTTGATGTGAACTTCATTAAAAATAGTAATTTCAACAACAATGCTTACCGGAACAATTCTAGTAACAACTATAGGCCATATCCTTATAATAATGGCAACGGCTATGGTAATTCTTATGGGAATTCTTACAACAATAATAGGAGTTCACCCCCTGGACTTGAAGCCATGCTTAAAGAATTTATTAGTACACAAACTGCTTTTAACAAATCTGTTGAAGAAAAGCTTGGGAAACACTACAACAGATGTGACATTCTATGACGCTCATTCCATGACGATTCAGTCAAAAAACGTCACAGTTTGTGAAAAAATGACTATTTCCTGACGTTTTTTCACTGTATCGTCACAGAATCAGCGTCATAGAATGTCACATCTGTTGTAGTGAAAATTGATATACTTGCTTCTAAAGTCGATAGTCTTGCTGTTGATGTTGATCTTTTGAAATCGAAAGTTATGCCTAATGAGAATCATCATAATAAAATTGTTACTATAGCAAATGCCATTCAAGTTAGAATTAATGAGAATATAAGATTAATGGCTGAACTGCGTGCTAGGTGGGATAGAGAAGAAAATGAAAAACTAGCTAAAGAGAAGAATGTAGCTAAAGTTTGGACTATTACCACCACTAGTAATGCTAATGCTACACATGTTGCTGCACCTCCTACTATTGATAATAAAAGAATTGGTGTTAGCAATGTTTCCACTTCTAATGCAAAGCGCGAGAAACTGCCTGAAACTGCTAAAGCTCGAAATCGCTTGTGATAAAGCTGCTGAAATTTTTTCCAACATTGGGGATGATGATCCCATTGCTTTAGATTATAATGGTTTGAATTTTGATAATTGCCACATCTCTGAAGTTATAAAGTTCTTACAAAAACTTGCTAAAAGTCCTAATGCTAGTGCTATAAATTTGGCTTTCACACATCATATTACAAATGCTCTCATAAAAGCTAGAGAAGAGAAACTAGAGCGCGAAGCCTCTATTCCTAAAAAGCTAGAGGATGGTTGGGAGCCCATCATTAAGATGAAGGTTAAAGATTTTGATTGTAATGCTTTATGTGATCTTGGTGCAAGTATTTCTGTTATGCCTAAGAAAATTTATAATATGCTTGACTTGCCACCGCTGAAAAATTGTTATTTGGATGTTAATCTTGCTAATCATTCTACAAAGAAACCTTTGGGGAAAGTTGATAATGTTCGCATTACCGTTAACAATAACCTTGTTCCCGTTGATTTTGTTGTCTTGGATATTGAATGCAATGCATCTTGTCCCATTATATTGGGAAGACCTTTTCTTCGAACTGTTGGTGCTACTATTGATATGAAGGAAGGTAATATTAAATATCAATTTCCTCTCAAGAAAGGTATGGAACACTTCCCTAGAAAGAGAATGAAGGTACCTTTTGATTCTATTATGAGAACCAATTATGATGTTGACACTTCGTCTCTCGATAATACTTGATACACACTTTCTGCGCCTAGCTGAAAGGCGTTAAAGAAAAGCGCTTATGGGAGACAACCCATGTTTTTACCTACAGTACTTTGTTTTTATTTTGTGTCTTGGAAGTTGTTTACTACTGTAGCAAACTCTCCTTATCTTAGTTTAGTGTTTTGTTGTGCCAAGTTAAGCCGTTGATAGAAAAGTAAGTACTAGATTTGGATTACTGCGCAGTTTCAGATTTCTTTGCTGTCACGAATCTGGGCAAAATTCTCTGTAGGTAACTCAGAAAATTATGCCAATTTACTTGAGTGATCCTCAGATATGTACGCAACTTTCATTCAATTTGAGACTTTTCATTTGAGCAAGTCTGGTGCCATTTTAAAATTCGTCAATACGAACTGTTCTGTTTTGACAGATTCTGCCTTTTATTTCGCATTGCCTCTTTTGCTATGTTGGATGAATTTCTTTGATCCACCAATGTCCAGTAGCATTATGCAATGTCCAGAAGTGTTAAGAATGATTGTGTCACCTCTGAATATGTTAATTTTTATTGTGCACTAACCCTCTAATAAGTTGTTTCGAGTTTGGTGTGGAGGAAGTTTTCAAGGATCAAGAGAGGAGTATGATGCAACATGATCAAGGAGAGTGAAAGCTCTAAGCTTGGGGATGCCCCGGTGGTTCACCCCTGCATATACTAAGAAGACTCAAGCGTCTAAGCTTGGGGATGCCCAAGGCATCCCCTTCTTCATCGACAACATTATCAGGTTCCTCCCCTGAAACTATATTTTTATTCCATCACATCTTATGTGCTTTGCTTGGAGCGTCGGTTTGTTTTTGTTTTTTTTTGTTTTGTTTGAATAAAATGGATCCTAGCATTCACTTTATGGGAGAGAGACACGCTCCGCTGTAGCATATGGACAAGTATGTCCTTGGTTTCTACTCATAGTATTCATGGCGAAGTTTCTCCTTCGTTAAATTGTTATATGGTTGGAATTGGAAAATGATACATGTAGTAATTGCTATAAATGTCTTGGGTAATGTGATACTTGGCAATTGTTGTGCTCATGTTTAAGCTCTTGCATCATATGCTTTGCACCCATTAATGAAGAAATACATAGATCATGCTAAAATTTGGTTTGCATGTTTGGTCTCTCTAAAGTCTAGATAATTTCTAGTATTGAGTTTGAACAACAAGGAAGACGATGTAGATTCTTATAATGTTTACAATATGTCTTTTATGTGAGTTTTGCTGCACCGGTTCATCCTTGTGTTTGTTTCAAATAAACCTTGCTAGCCTAAACCTTGTATCGAGAGGGAATACTTCTCATGCATCCAAAATACTTGAGCCAACCACTATGCCATTTGTGTCCACCATACCTACCTACTACATGGTATTTTCCGCCATTCCAAAGTAAATTGCTTGAGTGCTACCTTTAAAATTCCATCATCCACCTTTACAATATATAGCTCATGGGACAAATAGCTTAAAAACTATTGTGGTATTGAATATGTAATTATGCACTTTATCACTTATTAAGTTGCTTGTTGTGCGATAACCATGTTCACTGGGGACGCCATCAACTACTCTTTGTTGAATTTCATGTGAGTTGCTATGCATGTTCGTCTTGTCTGAAGTAAGAGCGATCTACCACCTTATGGTTAAGCATGCATATTGTTAGAGAAGAACATTGGGCCGCTAACTAAAGCCATGATCCATGGTGGAAGTTTCAGTTTTGGACATATATCCTCAATCTCATATGAGAAAATTATTAATTGTTGTTACATGCTTATGCATAAAAGAGGAGTCCATTATCTGTTGTCTATGTTGTCCCGGTATGGATGTCTAAGTTGAGAATAATCAATAGCGAGAAATCCAAAATGCGAGCTTTCTCCTTAGACCTTTGTACAGGCGGCATAGAGGTACCCCTTTGTGACACTTGGTTAAAACATGTGCATTGTGATGATCCGGTAGTCCAAGCTAATTAGGACAAGGTGCGGTCACTATTAGTACACTATGCATGAGGCTTGCAACTTATAAGATATAATTTACATGATACATATGCTTTATTACTACCGTTGACAAAATTGTTTCATGTTTTCAAAATCAAAGCTCTAGCACAAATATAGCAATCGATGCTTTTCCTCTATGGAGGACCATTCTTTTACTTTCAATGTTGAGTCAGTTCACCTATTTCTCTCCACCTCAAGAAGCAAACACTTGTGTGAACTGTGCATTGATTCCTACATATTTGCATATTGCACTTATTATATTACTCTATGTTGACAATATCCATGAGATATACATGTTACAAGTTGAAAGCAACCGCTGAAACTTAATCTTCTTTTGTGTTGCTTCAATGACCTTACTTTGAATTATTGCTTTATGAGTTAACTCTTATGCAAGACTTATTGATGCTTGTCTTGAAGTGCTATTCATGAAAAGTCTTTGCTATATGATTCACTTGTTTACTCATGTCATATACATTGTTTTGATCGCTGCATTCACTACATATGCTTTACAAATAGTATGATCAAGATTATGATGGCATGTCACTCCAGAAATTATCTGTGTTATCGTTTTACCTGCTCGTGACGAGCAGAACTAAGCTTGGGGATGCTGATACGTCTCCGACGTATCGATAATTTCTTATGTTCCATGCCACATTATTGATGGTATCTACATGTTTTATGCACACTTTATGTCATATTCGTGCATTTTCTGGAACTAACCTATTAACAAGATGCCGAAGTGCCGATTCTTTGTTTCTGCTGTTTTTGGTTTCAGAAATCCTAGTAACGAAATATTCTCGGAATTGGACGAAATCAACGCCCAGGGTCCTATTTTGCCACGAAGCTTCCAGAAGACCGAAGAGTCAACGAAGTGGGGCCACAGGGTGGCCAAACCCTAGGGCGGCGCGGCCTGGCCCCTGGCCGCGCCGGCCTATGGTGTGGGGCCCCTGTGCCCCCTCCTGACTTGCCCTTCCGCCTACTTAAAGCCTCTGTGACGAAACCCCCAGTACCGAGAGCCACGATACGGAAAACCTTACTGAGACGCCGCCACCGCCGATCCCATCTCGGGGGATCCAGGAGATCGCCTCCGGCACCCTGCCGGAGAGGGGATTCATCTCCCGGAGGACTCTACGCCACCATGGTCGCCTCCGGTGTGATGTGTGAGTAGTCTACCCCTGGACTATGGGTCCATAGCAGTAGCTAGATGGTTGTCTTCTCCCCATTGTGCTATCATTGTCGGATCTTGTGAGCTGCCTAACATGATCAAGATCATCTATCTGTAATTCTATATGTTGCGTTTGTTGGGATCCGATGAATAGAGAATACTTGTTATGTTGATTATCAAAGTTATATCTATGTGTTGTTTATGATCTTGCATGCTCTCCGTTATTAGTAGATGCTTTGGCCAAGTTGATAATAGTAACTCCAAGAGGGAGTATTTATGCTCGATAGTGGGTTCATGCCTCCGTGAATCTGGAGGAGTGACAAGAACCACTAAGGTTATGGATGTGCTGTTGCCACTAGGGATAAAACATTGATGCTATGTCTAAGGATGTAGTTATTGATTACATTACGCGCAATACTTAATGCAATTGTCTGTTGTTAGCAACTTAATACTGGAGGGGGTTCGGATGATAACCTGAAGGTGGACTTTTTAGGCATAGATGCAGTTGGATGGCGGTCTATGTACTTTGTCGTAATGCCCAATTAAATCTCACTATACTCATCATGATATGTATGTGCATGGTCATGCTCTCTTTATTTGTCAATTGCCCAACTGTAATTTGTTCACCCAACATGCTGTTTGTTTTATGGGAGAGACACCTCTAGTGAACTGTGGACCCCGGTCCAATTCTCTTTACTGAAATACAATCTACTGCAATACTTGTTTTACTGTTTTCTGCAAACAATCATCTTCCACACAATACGGTTAATCCTTTGTTACAGCAAGCCGGTGAGATTGACAACCTCACTGTTTCGTTGGGGCAAAGTACTTTGGTTGTGTTGTGCAGGTTCCACGTTGGCGCCGGAATCCCTGGTGTTGCGCCGCACTACATCCCGCGCCATCAACCTTCAACGTGCTTCTTGGCTCCTCCTGGTTCGATAAACCTTGGTTTCTTTCTGAGGAAAAACTTGCTGCTGTGCGCATCATACCTTCCTCTTGGGGTTGCCAACGAACGTGTGAGTTACACGCCATCAAGGCGCACGACCAGGTTGGGTTGGGTAAGCCACGTCCATTAGCTCAGGTATTTTTTTTAACTGTTCTTTCTCTTTTTTCTATATCTTTTTTGCTAATATTTTGCTTCTTTTATATATAACGTTGTTCACAAAAAAACATTTTTCATGATTTTTCCAAAATATGAACATTTTTATTTTAAATCATTTCGAAATTTAAACAATTTAAAATTTTGAACATTTTTCAAAAAATGAATAGTTTCTAATTTTGTTTTTTGTAAAATTATTTAATTTAAATATATAATTAATTTACAAATTCGAATAGTTTCAAAATTTGAATAGTTTTTTGATTTTTTTTAATTTCAACAGATATTTGAAATCTGAAATGTTTAAAAAATATATATGAACATTTTTCTAAAATGAAACGTAAACTAATTTTTTTTCGAAAACCGACAAAAACATTGACAAAAAATCGAAAACTCGAAAAGACATGAAAAACCAGTAAGAAAATTGGCAAAAAAAACTGAGCCATGTTATTGAGTAACTTTCAATTTAAATTTCAAATTCGAAATTTCTTTAAATTTAAAATTTCTTGAACATTTTTAAAATTTTATATTTGAACATTCCTGAAATTTGGAATTTTTCTAATTTTGAATGTTTTCCAAATTTGAATTTTTTTCAAATTACGTTTTTAACCTAAAACATAAAACGAGAAAATAGAAAAAATAAACACTGAACAATAAAACTGAAAATAAAAAAGGAAGCAACAAATAAAAGAAAAGGAAAAAAGAATGAAAGAAAGAAATAGGCAAAAAATTTGCTTAATCAGGCCAGCCTATAATGCTAGCGAGGTGTGCGGCACGCAATGTGTCGACCCTATCGGCCTATAGGATTCACCGAGAACTGTGGCAAATTGGCAGCCAGTGGTATACACCGAGCAGGTCGGTGCTTCACTGCACGCCCCTGATCGGGTATTGGACCTGCTCCATTTTCTTTCTTTTTTTGCTTTTTTGCTTTTTTAGTTTTGTGTTTCTATTTTACTTTTTTATTTTTCTATTTAATTTTTTGATTTCTAATCTTTTCTGGTTTTTTCCTTTTTCAATTTTTTTTAAAAATAAAATTGATTTTTTCAAATTTGAAAATTGTTTGAATTTTATAAGCGCTCGAATTTTACAAACTTTCAGAAATGTTCAAATTCAGAAATGTTGATATATTAAAAAAGATATACAAAATAGGGCTATCGACTAAAGATTGCAATCTACTAGAACTCTACCTTATTCAGCCATAAAACGCTAAAAGTGTTGTTGCAACTTCTCCACAAGAAATCTAGCAACTGTTTGACAGATCAGTAGAACTGTTTGAGCCACCTTCGACACCAAGAAGAGGACTAGACTATCACATCTCACCGGTGCTTCACCCAATTAGATGCAGGTTGTATCGTTACTCACTTCGTTAGGGGACAGAAACCCAGAAGCAAATATCTGAAATGCTTGCAAGTGGTGTTATCAAGATGGGAAAATGTGCATTTTCTTCCCCTATCATTGTGGGGCGCAAGAAAGATTTTACTTGGCGACTTCTTGTGGATTAAATAGGTCTGAATGCCTTAACAATTATATCAAAATACCCGATGTCTGTAATCGGCAAATTCCTCCTATAAAAGCTCCAAGACTACCCGCTCAACCAGGCCATCCAAAAGGGGCAAACCAATCTGGTTCGTCCAATCAGCATGCAACAGTAAATTACTCCTTCGGCTTTTCAGCACAACCGTTCGATGCAGTAGTTTTTTCTGCACTTTCTTCTCTTTAAACGAGCCAATGACTTATGGGACCAGTTGCGTGTGGAGCCCGCCGGTCGGAGGCAGCCACGCCCGCTTGTTCAAGTCACCATCTTCCTCCCTCACGCGTGGGACAGTAAAACCCTAGATCGCGGGCGCCCAATCCTCGCGTCTCCTTCATTCTCCCCCAATCCGCCGCCTCCTCTCGTTTCCTCTCCCCCACTCGGAAGCAGCACACCGCTGCTCAACTGGAGGCGCGACAAACGTCCGCGCGGAGGCGATGCGGCAGCGGCGGCTGGCGGCGCGCATCCTCGATTTAGTCCAGCGGCGGCTGGCCGCACGCGCCGGCGGCTGGCCGCACGGGCCGGCGGCTGAAGGCATGTACCGAGCGGTGGCGAGGGCTGGCAGTGCGCACCCTAGAGGCTCAGGTGAGCCTGCCGGGGCGGCGGCGAGCAGGCCATGAACGGGGCGGTGGCGCCTCGTTTCTTTTCTCCCTCGAGATCTTGCACGGGATTGGCCCAATCCTCACCTCCCGCGCCCTCTTCTGCCTCCCTGCCTCGTCTCCTTCCATCCTCGTTCTTTAGTTTTAGCCATGGAGGACGCGGATCAAGTGGCAGGGCAGCACAGGGCTAAGATTTGTTCAGGTTTGGTTCTTCCTCCTCTCTCTGTCTCTTCCACTCCGTCTCTCTCTATTCCCACTCTCGTTTCTCCCATGATGAACGGAGGGGGTCGGCTGTAGGGAACGGAGGAGGATGGTTGCGCCACCATACGTGCTTCCACGACTGCCTACACCACTTCTCGTCTTCCTCCTAGCCAAAATCATGCCTAAAGGTTAGCACTTGTAATGTTCCAGGTTTAGAGACGATCGAGGGGTAGATTTTAGAAAGGGATGTGCATTGCATAGTAAATTCTGGGGAAATTTCGCGCTTTTAAACAAAAACTGCATCGAAGGGGAACAAGTTTCTCTCTCGACACCTTACAGGGTTAGGGTTTTGAGAGTGCGACAAACTTGTTTCTCACTTCACTAGTTTAGGGTTTTGAGATGAGAGAGGAGAGTTTGCTTGATTGAATTCCAAATGATATGACATGGTTGAATTCAAACCAAGGTTGAATTTGAATTTCAAATTTAAACATCATATGAATATCTCATAATTCAAAATTGAGGTAATTCATTAAACAAATATTAATAATCAAGAATATAAACATTACATTTATTCAGTAAAGCTCATTAAGGAAACTTTGAGCTTTATTAATAATCACACAAGATACATTGTCTTTACAACATCCAGAATTGAAATATCAAAATATTACAACACATTACAAGAATTGAATAAATAGAAAATAGAAAATGAAAATTACAAAGATACTGTAAATGGCTAAACTAAATAAGAAAATCTTCATGATTTTCTTGGACATCACTTGATTGAACTTCTTGATCATTTCCTTAAACCTGCATAGGAAGACAACAAAAACAAGAAAATAGGGATTATGCCAAGTGGTAAAACCACTTGGCAGGTTAGCAAATATGATCAAATTGAGAGGATAACTCAAACACTGCCGGGGTGTCAAGCCAAAGGACCAAATCCCAACCTATGAAGCACACAGGCAGCTCACAGGGATAGCTGCATGTCTCACAACACACACAGACCAGGGGAGAGTCACCAAAGTGACCAGAGCCAAGCTGTCGACCAGGGAGAGTACAGCAGCAACATATATAACCTTTTCAGTGCTCGAACCCTAGTCATTTGCTCATCCATCGACAGGCTGAAGGGGTAAGTTACCAAGAACACCAAGAACAGCTTGAACAAGGGGAACAGCCAGTGCTGTTCCATTTGCTCAATCTCATCATTGAATCAAAACAAGATCACCAGGAGGAGCAGGGCAAGTAAATCAATCACAAGAGCAACCCAGAAGCAATCCTCTACTCCAACACACTATTTCTAGGAGCTGGAGTAAGGTACAAATATGATCATGAACAGACCAGATGGTTCTGTTCATAAAATTGCACAAGCGTAATCTCCAGCACACCAAAAAGGGTAGATACCCTATGTTTGTGTCATCATCTGGCTGTAAAGCCATTTGGTGCAAGCAGATATGGGTAAAGACCACTAGGCAATCATCCTATGGGAACAGTAGTTATGCAAATCAGGGCATAATTAAAGGAATCCAGCAAGGGATGATGTCACAGCTAGCTTAGCCCACACACTTAACACCTACAGCTACCTGTGCCATCAGACTATAGACAATTCCTTGTCTATATTCTTTGTCAACATCAAAGGGCCACTGGAAGTCCAATACTGGATCAAGCCAGTGAGCAGTTGTTCCATTCCAGCAAGCAATCACCAACCATAGCAAGTTACAGAGAGGCAGGAGCAACCATTTCTAGCAGATCAAGCCTGCTAGGGTCACATCAGCTACCTAGCCACTTAAACAGATCACCAAAGCATCACATCATCACCCAGTAGGGTTCAGGATGAGCTAGGGTACCCAACCAGTGGTTGGCATCCCTTTAGCCTCATTATTCCATCCATGAGATCATTACTGCTAAACAGTTCACATCATGTGTTCATCTAATAAAGCCAGGAAACACAGATAAATGAAACAGTTAAGTAATCCAAGCATCAGTTGATGCTTGAGCAAGCATCACCTGGCACCAGCACAAGATATGGTGTCACACAAATCAAAAACAAACACCAGAGAGGCACATACAGTAGATTAGCCAGCAACAATCAAGCAGCTGATGATCATAGGATCATCAGAGCTTGACATGCTATGCAAATAATTGTCAGAGACACGTCTTGCATCCATTCATGAACAATATAAACCAAACAGCCACAGTTAAGCAACAATTGAATTACAGATAATTACATAAATCATTTTATGTTTGTATCCAGAAGCATATCAACAAGAAATTAATGTATATGGACAACAATGAAGCAAGGCAGAGCCTACCATGAGCCATCAATATTTAATCATCACACAAACAACACTGGTTCTTGCTAAACAGCAAGAATCACTCACAGTAGTGAACCAGGGGAGCCAGAGCATAAGCATAACACAAACAAGCAAGCCACAGCAGTGGTTAGGGATGCTCAATTGAGCATCTAGATAGATCATACCATGCATAACCACTAGGGTGAGCAGAGTCAGTAGACAAAGGAAGCATACGCCACAGTAGGGTGAGCACACGCGTTTAGACTAGGGCAAGTAGAGCAGCAGTACAGCAGCGCGAACAGCAGCAGCACAGCAGCACGCAAGCTTGCACAGCTAGCTAGACGGCGGCAGAGCATGGGCACGGCAGGCATCTCCACGGAATGGAGCAGCCGTGGCCAGAGCTAGAGGGGAGGAAGAAGAACAGGCACTGGGGGTGAGAGAAGGGTGGCGCACGTACCAGGGCGAGCAGGCAGGAGTCGAGGCCAGGGCGGCCACGGCGGCGCGCGCCGAGGGCTCGGCAGCACCTGGCCAAGCCAGGCCAGGCTCCGACAAGTGCCGCAGCAACCCGCACACCGCGGCGTGGTCCACGGCGGCGTCACCGCGCCAAAAACCCAGGGATCGGCAGGATCGCCGCGGATCCCATCAACCCTAGCCGCCGCAGAGGTGGTCGGGGACGAGTGAACCAGGACGCAAGCGTTAGATCGACGCGGACCACCGTGTCCGCCGTCGAGAGGCGGTTCAGATCCACCTAATCTCGCCGGCGGCGATGGCCGGAACTGGCCGGGATAATCCGGCGAGGTGGGCGGCGACGCGGGATCGCCAGAGAGACGCGGGAGGGTTAGGGTTTGGTCGCGTGTGAGCGGAGAGAGGGAAGTGAGGCTGGTCGAGCCGGACCAGGCCGGTCGGTTCGACCAAACCCTCTGGGTTGCACCGACAGGTGGGCCCAGGGGCATTTTTGCCATTTCACAATTCTATTAAAATGCATAAACTTTAGAAAGGCACAATAATTATTTAACAGTTCTAAAAAAATAATTAAAAATATGAAAACCACTCAGAATAAAATTCTCTATCATAATAAAATATGAAATGGATTTTTTGGAGATAAACTTGAATAAGTTCAAAATTTGATGAATTAATAATAATTTAAATCACACATATTATTTTCAATAATGAAAATAAGTCCATTAATGCATTTGGACTTCAAAACACCTTGACAACATTTCAAGGTAGTATTCTACTCTTAAACAAGTATCCCCAAATTATTCTTAGTATTAACCTCTTACATGAAATAATAACGATATCGGAAGGGGGGAACAAACCCTAAAAATGGAATCATGCATAATTGCTTCTTTAACCATTGCCCTTATCGGACAATGATGCTATTTTTCAGAACAAGAGGACAAGGGTCAGTCCATACCTTCCAACTGCAGAACTTTGCAGTGTTCAGGCAAGTTCATCACTTGCTCATGTCATTTGAGTATTTCTATCAAATTACTTGCAAAGTATTATGGTTATCACTATTGCATAAAAATCAAAACCACTACTTTCATAACTATGAATATGACTATGTGGTGGGCAATGGAACCATGGATTGTGTTGATATGGTGGAGGTTCCATTGCACGGGCTTATATCCATCTAGGATTAAACAACAAATGTCGCCAGTGATTCTTGTGCCGTAATATCCGTGTTAACCATAAGATCCGGAGTGGGACGGAATAGTCAAAAGTGTTTCCACCTCTCGTTCATCAACGGATGCGCTTTACCGTAGACACTTGTATCTGTCAGGGCAAGCGGTGGGCTGGGGAAGCCTTAAGTCCCCACGGCATAGTCCGTAGACACTTGTCGCTCGAAGTGCAAGCGGTGGGCTAGGGAAGCCTAAAGTCCCCACGGTATTGCGGTCTATGATGGGTTGCAGCTACCGGCGAAGGAGTTTGGTTCGATCCCAAACTGTTGTCGTGGTCGGGGTCCATCCTTAAGTGGTATAAGAGGACCGACGAGGACCCAGGGTCGGGGTATGCAACAAAGGGTGGGTGTTCGAGGTAGCGGAGGAACATGATTGGCTAGACCTTATACCGGGCCTCACACCTAAGGAAGTGTGGACGGGAAAGCTGCCCGGTTGGCACCAAGGTTAAGATCTCTTATGGGTAAAGCAACACACCTCTGCAGAGTGTAAAGAACTGTGACCTGTCACTCCCTGTTCCGGGATTGAGGAACTGCGACCGCGGCCGGAAAGGAGCTCCATGAAGTTCTAGTAAACCGGTGAAGGCTGACGGACATAGCTCTTTGAAATAAAAGCAATCTCTTGAAGAAATGTTTATCAAAACTTGCATTGGTATTAGACTTTCTGGTCTAATATCGTAGCTAGTGCATTAAACACCTCTTATCTATAATGAACTTGTTGAGTACGCTCGTACTCATACCACTCTTAAACCCCATGCTTAGATTGTCTGAACCGTCTGGAGGAGGAGGACTACGACAACAATGATGGAGCCGAGATCATCGGCTACGAGGAACCAGACCTCTCAGGAGGTGTTGAAGGCGTAGACTACATCATAGTCTACGGATCCGGGGAGGCTTCCGGAGGAGAACAAGCCTAAAGATATCAGGAGGAGTAGTAGTCGCCGAGCAGCGCGAACTCTTACTATATAGCTGCTCGAATAAATCCATGTTTAGTTTAATGAGACAATGGTATTGTAAGTTAAGTTGGGTTCGCCTCGAACCCAGGAGTTATCCTCTTAGGACCCAAGAGGAGCTCCGAGACGACTTGTGTATGATGATTGTAATAATATGTGAATGAGTTATGGACCTTGCTATGTTCTGTTGTACTACTCTGAGGGATGTAATATTTGCGGAATGGTACTTCGCGAATGTTATATCAACGGCGGCATACTACAACATGCGGTGGTATGCGAGGTCACCACAGTTGGTATCAGAGCAAAAGCTTTGACCTTAGGTTGGAACCTAGTAAATGGGACTAAACGTTAGGAGTCAAATAGGATTAGTAAAGAATTCTCTAAAAATATGGTGTATATTCAATTGAGAATACAACAATCATATCTTTTAGTGCGATAATTCTTTATTATCTCTATTATGATGCATTATTACTAATCTTATAATCTTTCTATTTCTACAGCCAACATGGCAAGTGCACGACCGGGAAGAAACGTGAAAGTTATGGATTCCACACTGAACGATTACCAAGGAGGACTTGCTGATATCCTACGAGCCATGTTGCTGGAATTTGGGTGTGATCCCCAGATTCCAGTAAAGAAGTACATGTTCTATGATGGACCGGTGTTAGCCAAGTGCAGAGTAGGACTGCGACTTCCCGAATCTTTGGGAATGAGCGTAGTCATGCCAGCTGGAGAAGCTAGGACAACCAACACAGCCTATCATATAGCTGTTATGAGAGCCATAACCGACATACGGGAACATAAGACAAAAGAGCTTATGGATTCCGAGTTCTCCCATATTCCTCATAATCAGGAGGAGGAAGATCCCTTGCTCAACCACTACAAATACGCCAAACGCAAACCCATAGCAGCGGCAAAATATATGGATAATAGCCGTAACTTCATATCATTACTCTTTCAGCTGAATCATCATCTGATAGGAGCTATTGATACGATGCTAGAGGAATTTACCGAACCCAAGGAGGAGAGTAGGGGGAAAGAACCTATGGAGAATGTAGTGCACACACCAGTTTATTCAGCTGGTGACTACATCAGCTTTGATCCACTTGCACGTGAACCTACACCTGCTACACCTGGGAACTACCTGAATAGTTCCTATGGGGGATACGATGGCGGAGCGGAATCCGGAAACAACCAGCGTTCCGAGACTCCGATCGAGAATTCTAGGGGTTGGCGTTGGGGTAGTGATACTGGAACCCATAGTACTACTGAGTATTATGATGGAGAGATGAACGATGATGCAACAACCCAGAACCAGAACTATCCTAGTAATGAAGGAGTGGATGGAGGATATCCGACACAGGTTGAGTCGGGTATGGGTTTTGGTAACCCTTATGGTGGGGCTACAGGAGAGTACACCCGATGGGTGGACTATGATGCACTCAACGATCAGTTTGTGAACACTGATTTCTCCTTAGGGTCATCATCGGATTCGGACTACAAGCCAACGGGGAGACCTTATGTTCCAGGGTCTATCAGGAGGACGACACGTTCGACCGGATGGAAGCCTGGAATGTATCGGGAGTGAAGACCGATTAGAAGTCCACCAAGGGAGGCGTGGCTAGAATACACAAGTACCACGTGTATTATAGTTTGTAATATTTGTATAAATTGTACATATACTTTAATAAGTGAGTTTGCATACTCACATCGACTTGAGTATTGTAATAAGACCACTTATGTATGTATATACAGGGTATATGTTTTGTATGATTTGGATTTGCTTCTTGATTTCCATTGCGTGACTAGTTCTGTGCACAAAGTTGAGCTCAGAAAACTTGCGCATGGAGTAATTATGAGTATCATCTTGTGTTGCAGAACTAGGGGGATTATGTCGGGAACGTTAGGAAACGAGACGGAAGCGCAGCGCATGGAGCGCGAAGCAAAGGAAAAGGAAGAGGCTGAGGGTGCAGCCGGAGATCGATTTCCACCACCACCACCACCCATGACTCAGCAGAACTTTATCCAGTACATGCAACTGGCGGAAGAGAGGCAGCGTGTAACATTGGAGCAGCAGAACAAATTCCTTCAGGATCTGATGCAGCAGAATAGGGTGGAGAGACCTGAGAACCAGGGAGTCACATTAGCAGACTTCCAGAACACCAAGCCGATATCTTTCGCATACGCGCCCGAGCCGATGGATGCGGAAGATTGGTTGATGGATACTGAGCGCAAGCTCAACACTGTTGGATGCAATGACCAAGAGAAGGTCCGATATGCTACCCATCTGCTATGTGGACCTGCCGCATCATGGTGGGACAACATTGTAGCCGTGTATCCGGCAGGAAAGGTATTTACCTGGGAGGAGTTTGCAAGGAAGTTCAGGGAATCCAATGTCCACTGAAAGTATCGTGGAACCGAAGCGTCGAGAGTTCGAGAGTCTCGAGCGAAGGATAAGGCAATCCCGACTTATGTCGGGGAGTTTTCAAAGCTGTCCGGTATGCGGTTGAGGAAGTCAATACCGAGGACAAGAAGAAGAAGAGATTTCTGAGGGGGTTAAGTCCCCAGTTTAAGGTGCAGCTACGGATGATGAGAGCAACAGAATTCCAAGAGTTGGTGGATGCAGCCATCACTCTTGAAGATGACTTTAAACAACTGCAAGAAGAGAAGAGGAAGAAGGCCAAGTATGAGCCTAAGAGGTTTGTTAGTAACAAGCCCAATACCAGCTTGAGTTTCAAGCCACGGTATAACAACAACAACAACAACAACAACAACAGCAATCAGAGGAGGAACCAAGGATATCAGTCTGCAAATCAGATTATATGCCATTCCTGTGGTTTAAAAGGACATGTCATGAAGGATTGTAGGAAACCCAAGATCATATGCTTTGGGTGTCGTCGGGAGGGGCACATGTCAAGGACTGCCCCAAGAAGAATAGTGGAGGAGGAGGAAATCGAGGAAACACCGGAGGGAATTGGAAGAATAAGAAGCCCTTCGGCAAGCTGAACTGTACCAGTCTGGAGGAGGTGGTCAACTCTGACCAGGCGGTGATAGGTACGCTCCAGATACTCACTCATCCTGGCAAAGTACTTTTGATCTTGGTGCAACTACATGATTCATTTCTCAACAATTCATCATCAAACATGGGATTAGTTGCACTAAGTTAGATACACCCATAACCATACTTTCTGCGGGGGGAACGATATTAGTAACCCATGCCAAACAAAAACAAGTTATTATGATCAATAAGTGCGCGTTTGACGCGGACCTGTTCATTTTACCGATGAAGGACATTGATGTCATTCTTGGTATGAACTGGTTAGAAGCTAATGGAGCATTGATCGACTGTGTAAACAAGACAGTGTCACTAAAAAGTCCCGATGGAAGTAGAATGATCTACCAAGGCGACAAACATACTCAGATTGAAGTGGAGCTACAGCTGAATAGCATGAAGGAAGTGAAGTTAGAAGATATACCTGTAGTAAATGAATTCCAGGATGTGTTTCCTGCGGAATTACCTGGTATGCCACCAGATAGGGAGATAGAATTCACTATCGACCTAATTCCAGGAACAGCTCCGATTGCTAAAGCACCATATAAAATGGGGCCTAAGGAATTGAAAGAACTCAAGGAACAACTGGATGACTTGGAACAGAAGGGATTCATTCAGGAGAGTGTTTCACCATGGGGATCACCTGTGATCTTCGTGGATAAAAGGGATGGAGGAAGAAGGATGTGCGGAGACTACAGAAATCTGAACAACGTCACAATCAAGAACAAGTATCCACTTCCAAGAATACAAGATCTATTTGATCAGGTTAGAGGAGCGGGAGTCTTTTCCAAGATTGACCTAAGATCGGGTTATCACCAGATAAAGATCAAGAAGGAGGACGTTCCGAAAACTGCCTTTGTCTCAAGGTATGGTCACCATGAATACCTTGTAGTACCTTTTGGACTAACCAATGCCCCAGCAATATTCATGAATCTCATGAATAAGATTTTCATGCCATATCTTGACAAGTTTGTCATCGTATTCATTGATGATATCTTGATATATTCCAAGAACAAGGCGGAACATGCCGAACATTTGAGGTTAGTGTTGCAAACACTAAGGGAACACCAACTTTATGCAAAACTCAGTAAGTGTGAATTTTGGCTAGATCAAGTGGAATTTCTTGGTCATGTCATTAGTAAAGATGGAATCGCTGTCAACCCGAGCAAGGTAGCAGCAGTTTTAGAATGGGAAGCACCCAAGACTGTCAAGGAAATCCGAGGATTCCTTGGAATGGCAGGATATTATCGGAGATTCATTGAAGGATTCTCTAAGATCGCAGGACCAATGACAAAGTTGCTAAGGAAGAACACACCATTCGTGTGGTCAGAGGAGTGTGAGAAGAGTTTTCAAACTACGAAGGAGAAACTCACCACAAGACCGGTGTTAGCAGTTCCGGAAGTTGGCAAGGATTACACCGTGTACTGTGACGCATCCAAACATGGATTGGGTTGCGTACTCATGCAAGATCGGAAAGTGATATCCTATGGATCGAGGCAACTTAGACCTCATGAAGTGAACTATCCAACACATGACTTGGAATTAGCAGCGGTCGTATTCGCACTTAAAACATGGAGACATTTTCTCTATGGAGCTAAGTGTGAGCTCTACACAGACCATAAAAGCCTCAAATATTTCTTCACTCAGAAGGAACTCAATATGAGGCAGAAAAGATGGCTAGAATTGATCAAGGATTATGATCTAACAATCAATTACACACCAGGGAAGGCTAATGTAGTAGCAGACGCCCTGAGTAGGAAGAGTACCGGAGGAGTGGAACAAGAAATATCACCGGAGTTGAGGAAGGAAATAAGCCAAGCCCAAATACAACTTTGGGAGAAGGAAGCCCATGAAGGATTATCAGCGTTGCAAGTAGCCGATGAACTTAATGTTAACTTGAAGAATGAGATAATGATGGGTCAGTTGGACGATCCATTCATTGTAGAAGAGATGAGGAGAATAGATGAGGGAAGACCATCAGAATTTCACCGGGGAGAATCTGGATCTTTGTGGTTCCAGAAGAGGATTTGCGTTCCGGATATTGCTGAAATTAAGGAAGTAATACTCCGGGAAGCTCATCAGACCCCATATTCAATACATCCGGGAAGTACAAAGATGTACATGGATCTAAAGGAACTATTCTGGTGGAATAACATGAAAAGGGAGATAGCGCAATATGTGGCAGAATGCCATACCTGCCAGCGAGTGAAGGTTGAACATCAGAGTCCGGCAGGGAAGTTACAACCTCTACCTATTCCAGAGTGGAAATGGGAGGAGATAGGGATGGATTTCATCACCGGACTACCCATGACTAATAAAAAGAAGGACATGATATGGGTAATCGTGGACCGGTTGACGAAAAGTGCACATTTCTTAGCGGTAAACCAGCAGGATAAAGGAGAGAAACTTATCGATCTTTACATCAAAGAGATCGTAAGTAAGCATGGAGTGCCAAAGAAGATCGTATCGGATCGAGGATCCGTGTTCACATCAGCATTCTGGAAGCAACTTCACGAAGCTTTAGGATCCAAGTTGGATTATAGTACCGCGTATCACCCACAAACAGGCGGACAAACTAAGAGAACCAATCAGATCTTAGAAGATATGCTTAGGGCTTGTGCCCTAGACTTCGGAGGATCATGGGAGGAGCATCTACCTTTAGCAGAGTTTTCATACAACAATAGTTACCAAAGCAGCATCAAGATGGCACCATTTGAAGCTCTGTATGGGAGGAAGTGTAGATCACCAATATGTTGGTATGAAGCCGGAGCAAGCAAAGAGTTCAACCCTGATTATGTCAAGGAAAAACAACAAATCATTGACATTATCAGAGACAGGCTCAAGATAGCCCAGAGTCGGCAAAAGAGTTACGCCGATCAGAAGAGAAGGACGTGGGAGCCACAAGTTGGAGACATGGTTTATCTTAAGGTAAGCCCGATGAAAGGACTCCAGAGGTTTGGAGTAAAAGGAAAGCTCAGTCCTAGATATATAGGACCTTTCAAGATACTGAGTCAGAATCGAGGTTTAGCCTTTGAGTTGGATCTACCGGGAGGGTTAGCTCAAGTTCATAACGTATTCCATGTGTCACAACTTCGGAAATGTTTGAAGACCCCAGATGAACCAATATCACATGAGGAGCTTGAGTTACAACCAGACCTGACGTACATCGAGAAGCCAGCCAAGATTCTCGAGGAGAGCTGGAAACAACTCAGAAACAAGGCAATCAAGTATTGCAAGATTCAATGGAAGCATCATCCCGAGAGGGAAGCCACCTGGGAAAAAGAGGAAGACCTAAGGAAAACATACCCCGAGCTGTTCAGGTATTCCAACCACAACTTCGGGACGAAGTTTTCTTTAAGGGGGAAAGGCTGTAATGTTCCAGGTTTAGAGACGATCGAGGGGTAGATTTTAGAAAGGGATGTGCATTGCATAGTAAATTCTGGGGAAATTTCGCGCTTTTAAACAAAAGCGCATCGAAGGGGAACAAGTTTCTCTCTCGACACCTTACGAGGTTAGGGTTTTGAGAGTGCGACAAACTTGTTTCTCACTTCACTAGTTTAGGGTTTTGAGATGAGAGAGGAGAGTTTGCTTGATTGAATTCCAAATGATATGACATGGTTGAATTCAAACCAAGGTTGAATTTGAATTTCAAATTTAAACATCATATGAATATCTCATAATTCAAAATTGAGGTAATTCATTAAACAAATATTAATAATCAAGAATATAAACATTACATTTATTCAGTAAAGCTCATTAAGGAAACTTTGAGCTTTATTAATAATCACACAAGATACATTGTCTTTACAACATCCAGAATTGAAATATCAAAATATTACAACACATTACAAGAATTGAATAAATAGAAAATAGAAAATGAAAATTACAAAGATACTGTAAATGGCTAAACTAAATAAGAAAATCTTCATGATTTTCTTGGACATCACTTGATTGAACTTCTTGATCATTTCCTTAAACCTGCATAGGAAGACAACAAAAACAAGAAAATAGGGATTATGCCAAGTGGTAAAACCACTTGGCAGGTTAGCAAATATGATCAAATTGAGAGGATAACTCAAACACTGCCGGGGTGTCAAGCCAAAGGACCAAATCCCAACCTATGAAGCACACAGGCAGCTCACCGGGATAGCTGCATGTCTCACAACACACACAGACTGTGGGAGAGTCACCAAAGTGACCAGAGCCAAGTCATCGACCGGGGAGAGTACGGCAGCAACATATATAACCTTTCGGTGCTCAAACCCTAGTCATTTGCTCATCCATCGACAGTGAAGGGGTAAGTTACCAAGAACACCAAGAACAGCTTGAACAAGGGGAACGACCGGTGCTTTGTTCCATTTGCTCAATCTCATCATTGAATCAAAACAAGATCACCGGGAGGAGCAGGGCAAGTAAATCAATCACAAGAGCAACCCAGAAGCAATCCTCTACTCCAACACACTATTTCTAGGAGCTGGAGTAAGGTACAAATATGATCATGAACAGACCAGATGGTTCTGTTCATAAAATTGCACAAGCATAATCTCCAGCACACCAAAAAGGGTAGATACCCTATGTTTGTGTCATCATCTGGCTGTAAAGCCATTTGGTGCAAGCAGATATGGGTAAAGACCACTAGGCAATCATCCTATGGGAACAGTAGTTATGCAAATCAGGGCATAATTAAAGGAATCCAAAGAAGGGATGATGTCACAGCTAGCTTAGCCCACACACTTAACACCTACAGCTACCTGTGCCATCAGACTATAGACAATTCCTTGTCTATATTCTTTGTCAACATCAAAGGGCCACTGGAAGTCCAATACTGGATCAAGCCAGTGAGCAGTTGTTCCATTCCAGCAAGCAATCACCAACCATAGCAAGTTACAGAGAGGCAGGAGCAACCATTTCTAGCAGATCAAGCCTGCTAGGGTCACATCAGCTACCTAGCCACTTAAACAGATCACCAAAGCATCACATCATCACCCAGTAGGGTTCAGGATGAGCTAGGGTACCCAACCAGTGGTTGGCATCCCTTTAGCCTCATTATTCCATCCATGAGATCATTACTGCTAAACAGTTCACATCATGTGTTCATCTAATAAAGCCAGGAAACACAGATAAATGAAACAGTTAAGTAATCCAAGCATCAGTTGATGCTTGAGCAAGCATCACCTGGCACCAGCACAAGATATGGTGTCACACAAATCAAAAACAAACACCAGAGAGGCACATACAGTAGATTAGTGACAACAATCAAGCGGTGATGATCATAGGATCATCAGAGCTTGACATGTTATGCAAATAATTGTCAGAGACACGTCTTGCATCCATTCATGAACAATATAAACCAAACAGCCACAGTTAAGCAACAATTGAATTACAGATAATTACATAAATCATTTTATGTTTGTATCCAGAAGCATATCAACAAGAAATTAATGTATATGGACAACAATGAAGCAAGGCAGAGCCTACCATGAGCCATCAATATTTAATCATCACACAAACAACACTGGTTCTTGCTAAACAGCAAGAATCACTCACAGTAGTGAACCAGGGGAGCCAGAGCATAAGCATAACACAAACAAGCAAGCCACAGCAGTGGTTAGGGATGCTCAATTGAGCATCTAGATAGATCATACCATGCATAACCACTAGGGTGAGCAGAGTCAGTAGACAAAGGAAGCATACGCCACAGTAGGGTGAGCACACGCGTTTAGACTAGGGCAAGTAGAGCAGCAGTACAAAGAATGGCGAAAGAAGAAGACAAGAAGACGCAAGCTTGCACAGCTAGCTAGACGGCGGCAGAGCATGGGCACGGCAGGCATCTCCACGGAATGGAGCAGCCGTGGCCAGAGCTAGAGGGGAGGAAGAAGAACAGGCACTGGGGGTGAGAGAAGGGTGGCGCACGTACCAGGGCGAGCAGGCAGGAGTCGAGGCCAGGGCGGCCACGGCGGCGCGCGCCGAGAGCTCGGCAGCACCTGGCCAAGCCAGGCCAGGCTCCGACAAGTGCCGCAGCAACCCGCACACCGCGGCGTGGTCCACGGCGGCGTCACCGCGCCAAAACCTGTGGATCGGCAGGATCGCCGCGGATCCCATCAACCCTAGCCGCCGCAGAGGTGGTCGGGGACGAGTGAACCAGGACGCAAGCGTTAGATCGACGCGGACCACCGTGTCCGCCGTCGAGAGGCGGTTCAGATCCACCTAATCTCGCCGCCGGCGATGGCCGGAACTGGCCGGGATAATCCGGCGAGGTGGGCGGCGACGCGGGATCGCCAGAGAGACGCGGGAGGGTTAGGGTTTGGTCGCGTGTGAGCGGAGAGAGGGAAGTAAGGCTGGTCGAGCCGGACCAGGCCGGTCGGTTCGACCAAACCCTACGGGTTGCACCGACAGGTGGGCCTGGTGGGCATTTTTGCCATTTCACAATTCTATTAAAATGCATAAACTTTAGAAAGGCACAATAATTATTTAACAGTTCTAAAAAAATAATTAAAAATATGAAAACCACTCAGAATAAAATTCTCTATCATAATAAAATATGAAATGGATTTTTTGGAGATAAACTTGAATAAGTTCAAAATTTGATGAATTAATAATAATTTAAATCACACATATTATTTTCAATAATGAAAATAAGTCCATTAATGCATTTGGACTTCAAAACACCTTGACAACATTTCAAGGTAGTATTCTACTCTTAAACAAGTATCCCCAAATTATTCTTAGTATTAACCTCTTACATGAAATAATAACGATATCGGAAGGGGGGAACAAACCCTAAAAATGGAATCATGCATAATTGCTTCTTTAACCATTGCCCTTATCGGACAATGATGCTATTTTTCAGAACAAGAGGACAAGGGTCAGTCCATACCTTCCAAGCTGCAGAACTTTGCGGTGTTGGGCAAGTTCATCACTTGCTCATGTCATTTGAGTATTTCTATCAAATTACTTGCAAAGTATTATGGTTATCACTATTGCATAAAAATCAAAACCACTACTTTCATAACTATGAATATGACTATGTGGTGGGCAATGGAACCATGGATTGTGTTGATATGGTGGAGGTTCCATTGCACGGGCTTATATCCATCTAGGATTAAACAACAAATGTCGCCAGTGATTCTTGTGCCGTAATATCCGTGTTAATCATAAGATCCGGAGTGGGACGGAATAGTCAAAAGTGTTTCCACCTCTCGTTCATCAACGGATGCGCTTTACCGTAGACACTTGTATCTGTCAGGGCAAGCGGTGGGCTGGGGAAGCCTTAAGTCCCCACGGCATAGTCCGTAGACACTTGTCGCTCGAAGTGCAAGCGGTGGGCTGGGGAAGCCTAAAGTCCCCACGGTATTGCGGTCTATGATGGGTTGCAGCTACCGGCGAAGGAGTTTGGTTCGATCCCAAACTGTTGTCGTGGTCGGGGTCCATCCTTAAGTGGTATAAGAGGACCGACGAGGACCCAGGGTCGGGGTATGCAACAAAGGGTGGGTGTTCGAGGTAGCGGAGGAACATGATTGGCTAGACCTTATACCGGGCCTCACACCTAAGGAAGTGTGGACGGGAAAGCTGCCCGGTTGGCACCAAGGTTAAGATCTCTTATGGGTAAAGCAACACACCTCTGCAGAGTGTAAAGAACTGTGACCTGTCACTCCCTGTTCCGGGATTGAGGAACTGCGAACGCGGCCGGAAAGGAGCTCCATGAAGTTCTAGTAAACCGGTGAAGGCTGACGGACATAGCTCTTTGAAATAAAAGCAATCTCTTGAAGAAATGTTTATCAAAACTTGCATTGGTATTAGACTTTCTGGTCTAATATCGTAGCTAGTGCATTAAACACCTCTTATCTATAATGAACTTGTTGAGTACGCTCGTACTCATACCACTCTTAAACCCCATGCTTAGATTGTCTGAACCGTCTGGAGGAGGAGGACTACGACAGCAATGATGGAGCCGAGATCATCGGCTACGAGGAACCAGACCTCTCAGGAGGTGTTGAAGGCGTAGACTACATCATTGTCTACGGATCCGGGGAGGCTTCCGGAGGAGAACAAGCCTAAAGATATCAGGAGGAGTAGTAGTCGCCGAGCAGCGCGAACTCTTACTATATAGCTGCTCGAATAAATCCATGTTTAGTTTAATGAGACAATGGTATTGTAAGTTAAGTTGGGTTCGCCTCGAACCCAGGAGTTATCCTCTTAGGACCCAAGAGGAGCTCCGAGACGACTTGTGTATGATGATTGTAATAATATGTGAATGAGTTATGGACCTTGCTATGTTCTGTTGTACTACTCTGAGGGATGTAATATTTGCGGAATGGTACTTCGCGAATGTTATATCAACGACTGGCATACTACAACATGCAGTGGTATGCAGGGTCACCACAGCACTTCAGATTCTCCAGAACCCCATCTTGATCCCCTTTCCTATGGCAGATTTACCTCACGTTTGCCTTTTTAGTTGGTCATGTGCTTGCACGTGTGTATTATTTGCTAGATCTGAAGTATTCTTCACCAAATCGTTGTTTTTTTTGTAGCACAAAATTTCATAGCTGCATTTTTTATTATTTAGTTCACACGCATGAGCTTGCATCCCATAGTTAGACAGATTTTTTTGTTTACACCTCTTTTTCCTGGAGTTCACACGCATGAGCTTGCATCCCATAATATTTTCTTGCTTTTCTCACTGAATGTGTCCTAGAATTTATTTGTCCTAGAATATTGACTTGCTTTTCTCAACGAAATGGGAACAATGTGGTTTCTCTCTCCCAGATTTGTTACTACCGAGAATGGAATTGGAAAAGAGATGCTATTGCTGTTGTCCATGTCTAATAGATACACAATGTACAGGGTTGTACAGGGTTTGGGCTGGAGCATTGGAGCTCCGACGCTTGCGCCGCTGTGCCCCAAAGTCGTGAAATGGCTTCTACTGGTATTCCCTCTCTATTCTTATCAATATCTATCGGGTTGCTGCAATCTATGTCTCACCACTTTGTTTTTTTTTTTGAGTCAATCACTCTGATATATGAGGTGAAAAATACGGTGAGAGCATAGTAGTACATGTTGGAAGGTTACCAAGCCTAATTTGTGGGCGGGTAGATATCTACAAGCTATGGAATATATTAAGTTAATTAGAAACTAGAATAAATAAATTGGCAATGATGTCCTGCTTTCTAATTTTGTTCACAAGGCTTGTATTCCGGTCTGTATGTCAAGTAACGCTCTGAGTCATTAGTTCTAGATTGGGTCTTTTATTTTTTCCTTGCTTTATCCCTCGACTCTGCTGCACTATATTCTGTTCTAATTCATAGTGGCATGATCAGTGAATAATAGATGTGCTTAAATTATGGTGTTGGTGATAAGAAAAAATTGCGAATGTAATATATTGGTACCGATGGAAGTTTTTTTTGCAAGTTTAGAGATTGGTTGGTACCTGCCTAATGTTTACCCAAAACCCAGAATGTGTACTTTGCATAGACTGCTTCATCTTTGTATTAATCTGCCAGCTTTGATTTGTTCTCTCCATCAAATGAATTAATTGTTTCACCATCAAAATAGGCAATAATGCATGCAAATCGCCGAATGAAATGAATAAATGTTGTGATAGATTCTAGCTACAGATGTCTTCACTTTGATAGTAAACCAACATTTTTTTTTGGTTCCATTGCAGGATTCTAGAAAATAATAAGCAAGCCAAGTGACTGATTTTTGTAGACAGATGTTCACAGGGCTAGAAGGTAAATATGTATGCCCATTTATTTTGCTTTTTTGTTCCTCCAGTGATTGAGGTGTTGGATGAACACATTATTAGTTTGATTTCAATGGTATTTTCAGGTTAAGCCAGGAACAACCTTAGTTGAGCCATTACTGCATAAATATGAAGGTATATGATCAGCCCGCTTTTTTTATTGTATGGTGGATAATATCGTATTTTTGGTTCCTTATATTAACATCAACTTTTGCCTCTGCATCTGCACTGTGGTAGATACTGCCTCCGAATGAAATGAATAAATGTTGTGATAGATTCTAGCTACAAATGTCTTCACTTTGATAGTAAACCAACATTTTTTTTGGTTCCATTGCAGGATTCTAGAAAATAATAAGCAAGCCAAGTGACTGATTTTTGTAGACAGATGTTCACAGGGCTAGAAGGTAAATATGTATGCCCATTTATTTTGCTTTTTTGTTCCTCCAGTGATTGAGGTGTTGGATCAGCACATTATTAGTTTGATTTCGATGGTATTTTCAGGTTAAGCCAGGAACAACCTTAGTTGAGCCATTACTGCATAAATATGAAGGTATATGATCAGCCCGCTTTTTTTATTGTATGGTGGATAATATCGTATTTTTGGTTCCTTATATTAACATCACCTTTTGCCTCTGCATCTGCACTGTGGTAGATACTGCCTAAGTATATTGCGGTTCTTTTGCGTAGGTACTTTTGTCGGAAGGTAGTGAGAATGACAGTGGAGCTTGAGAAATCTTTTACGGAAGGGATTTACAGCCATAATCAATGGTCATCAAATTGTACCACATGAGACATATCTCCATTTCATAGATCTTGCTGAAAATATTAGGTGGCTGAATTTACCGACAAGAAGCCACGGGGCAGTGCGGACAAGAATCAGCAGGGGCGGCGGTTCTCCGCCTAGAGGAGTTAGATGGGAGAGGAAGGAGGGCGGCGACAGGAGGGAAGAGCAGGTGGCCTTGGTTCATGGAGAATGACTGATGCCCATCCGGATCCCATCTACCTTCTTTTTTGTAAGCCATCTGGTCTAATTTGGTTCCCAATTTTAGCTCATATTTTCATCATGTTTGCGCTGCAGATCCTCACAGTACTTGTTTTCAAATCTAAAAAGTTCTGTCACTGTAGGATGAGAAGCTCATCTTGCTTGTCTTCTCCTTCCCTGCTGCATCCCTTGCCGCTTCACTCCTCTTCATCCCCAAGAACTAGGTACCTTACTCACTTGGTTGTTTTAGGTTGGAGGGTTCTGATTTATTCTTGAAGAATGTAAAATAACTGCATTAGCAGGCAAGAGAGTTAGGGAGCTAATATTGGGTTTAAGCTAAAAATTCAAGTATGAGCTTACATGCATTTGGTGCGACAGAATTTGATGTTGATCCTTGTCTTGTGTTTAACCCTTCTTAAATTTTGGATATAGCTCTCTGATATGTACCTACAGCTGTTAAATCATATTTCATAGAGCCCTCTGGAGAATCTTTGGTATTAGTAAGGTCACGTGTGATGATTTAATATAAGTTTCCCTGTTAGATCCATCATTTGAATATTTGTTGCTCATGCTAATTTCTGAACAAGCTCAATGGTTTGAACTGCATGATTATTACTTAAGAGTTAGCATAGAACTCACTTATTTTGGTGGATAGTTATTGTGCCCAACTCAAAGTGAGGTTTATTTTATACCTTTGGTGAATTTAGTTACTATGGTACTGTGAATATCTTTTTTCACAGACTTCGGAGGTTACTTACGATGATAGGCTGCCTCATATGATTCAAATGTTGGGCTATGTTCTGCTATAAGATATATGTGCTGACGTTTTTATTTTATTTGGCAGCTTTGCAGATGTTTGGCTACGACTTGTAATGTTTGGGTTTGGGAGGCGGTAGACTATTCCGCTAGCTATGACAACATCCAACATTGGTGCACGAAGATTCAGTGGTTGTTTCCGCCGTATTATTTATGCCTATGTCGATGCTATCATCGTACTGCCATGCTTTATTCTACTGACGTCTTCGTCCGAAGGTGGATACCTCCTCCTTTTTACTAATAACTTAGTGTTTGTGTTTTTTGAATACAGATTCATTAGTTGTTCCTATTTTCAAGGATAATTGAGTGGCATGGCTGTATTTTGGTGGTACTTTGTATGGAAACCTTAATTATGACCTCGGAAGCATAAAGTTGAGGTGATATTAGTTACTGGATCGTCAAATAGTTGATTTTAGCATCAAGATTCATCTTTGCTCGGTCTTGCATTATGGAATAACTATTTTTCTGAACATGGGATTGGCTTATTTGATCTATATGTAATTAACAAGTATGTAGTGTTCAGATTAATGCATAGATTTTAGTAGGAACGATTTAATCGATGTTCATGTTGTACAGTTTGCTAGCTTTGTCGACCTATCTGTTTATTATGATCTTCATACGGAACCTATACAATGACATGGAAAAATGATAGGCATGAGCGGCATAGTATAATCCCAGATCACTGGTAGATGCATGGGACTGTCATCCGATACATCATATAGCATGTCTTTGAAACACTGGCATCGGTATTCGAATATTCAAAGTTTTTGTTGAGATATTCTGTCAAATATTATTTAGATAGGCAAGTGTATTCATATAATATTTTCATTTCAGTTCCATCAGTGTTTGGAAAGTACATATTAGTGTTGAGATCTTAGTGTGTTGAATATTAACAATGGTTGTGCTGAGATCTTAATGGCATTTGGTCCCAAAATTACGTACTGCAAAGTGGTTCTGCATAGGTTCCATTTTGAGCCTGTATAATGCCATAAAAAGTAATAGGCATAAATGGTATGGTTTCTTGCTTTATATCATCCCAAATGAAGCCGTGATTTGTGATTATAAAGCAAAAGTTCCTGTGTGGATGCAGATGTAAGATTTATAAGCCAATGTAACTCAGTGCAAGTAGTATACTTTTGCAAGTTACCATAAAAAGTAATAGGCATAATTGGTATAGTTTCTTGCTTTATATCATCCCAAATGAAGCCGTGATTTGTGATTATAAAGCAAAAGTTCCTAGGTGGATGCAGATATAATATTTATAAGCCAATGTAATTCAGTGCAAGTTACTTGTTTACTTTTGCAAGTTACTTGTATAGTTTTTAACATTGGAAACTAAATTTCTCTTGCTTTTTTGTACTTTTTTCATTGCTATTTTCTAAACTATTTTGTCATAGCTTTTCCTGTATGCTTTGTAATCACAAATGTTTGTACGTTCTTGATAGTCCTGTTACATGGAAAATGCATGTGGTTTGATCCAGTGGCGAAGGACGGAAAAAATTTGAGGTAGGGCAAACAAAAAAAAGATCAAATACCAAAATAATCGTAAGACATGAATGCCACATATGATTCTAACGAAATAACTTAGTACGATAAAAACAAAGACATATTTGATATACATAACAATAATGACACCTCAATTCTAAGGCTTTACTTTTTTTTGTAAACGGAATAATTTCGTTAGCTATCTAATCTAAAACTATAGTTCATATCTTTAACTCATGTACCTATCTGAATTTTCTCCCGTTCTGAACCTTGCAATCAGATGTTGGAGCTGATGAGATGATCAAGTTTGGGTTGAGGAGTGTCCTTTTCTGGCTAATAATGCAAAGGTATCATCTTAACAACATTTTATCTTAATGTCAATGGGACTAATGTTCATGCTCTTAATCTATAATTATATTGTAAAGCAGTAATATTTTTGTTTTGCTTATATAGGATTTTTTAGAATTTAACATAATATATAGCGTATTGCTCCATAATAATCTACAAATAAATGATTACTAAGATCGTTTGGACTGAATAAATCTCAGAAAGCAATGAAGGACTGCATTTTTCTTGCTTTAAGCCGGAAAGAATACAATATTTACAGTGCTTTTGATCTGGCGTGAAGTACTTTATGTGGTATAAATGCACCAATTTTGTATTTCTTCTTTGCCTAGAAATGGCCAATTCTGCATGTAACATGTTCCATTGAGTTTTCTTTATGTTTTTGCATGCTAACATTCTTGCTGGTGGTACATGTTTGGTGTTGGTTAATTCATAGAGGAATAAAAAAAGCAGGAAGGTGCATGAATAAGAGAACATGGAGGCATATGTCATAGTGGCTGATTTGGAGGAAGGATTAATATTTTCTAGCATCCCATTATGCTTGAATAAGAACAATAGATTTATTTCCGTATTGGCAGCAAACACGCATGCTGATTGGCTATTCAACATTATCTTGCAGTTCACTGTCATGGCAATGAAACTTCAGTTCACTAGGTTAGCCCTTCTCATGATGTATTTATTTTCCTTTGACCTGAACTAGCAGTAATAGTGGTTCCAGGAGGCTAGTATGCTTTTCCAAATACCTATGTCTGCCATATAATGCTTTTATGTATTATATGATTAAGGAGAATATTTTAGATGATAAACTTACAGGTGTCATCCTGAAAATGTGTGATCATGGTTTGGTTTATCTTAATCATTTGTTATCAAGATTTGGCTTTGATATACGGTGCATCACCATTGCAAAAATAAAGACCTGATTCGCTTACTATGCATAGAGTTGATTTGCTCGGATTGACCCAGAACTAGAATAATAATTGAAGCTACTATTTAGCAAGCTGATTTGTCTAAAAAAATCTCACTTAGGAGTTATTTATATATGTGATGTGTAAAGCTCGTCTACATGGATGAATTAATGTGGTATTTACTTTAATGTGACCTTTATTTATATGGTTCAAAACCAAATGGCTGGTTCAATGGTGCAGTTGGTTGACACAACGATTGCTTTTGGCTGTACAGACTGTTACCTATGATGAGCCTGCCATCGTGTGCTGCCCAATGAAAGCTGGTTCGGTCTTATAATTGTTTCTCATGTGGATGTTGACTATTCGATGATATAATATATGTACAAATAGTTCCTGAATGTATTTAGGTAAATGTATTATGTTTAGTGATGTATGTTTTTATGAGATTCAGTTCTTCTCTACATCCTTGCTTTTTATGCTGATTCACCTTGGCCTTCTCACTTCTCTGCTTGTCTCTGTCCGTTTCCAGATTCAGAGTTTCAGACACCATCATGGACGGTCCTCCCTATCTAGATACAACAAGGTATGCTCAGTTATTGCACACTCTTGAAGGGGCTACACTCCCTTGTGTAAAAATCCTCCTACGTTGTATGCATGTCTTCTGTATACACACTGTATGTACATACTTTGTACCACAAATATTGCAGGGTGTGTTGTGGCTTAGTAAGCTTGACTGTAACTTGCAGCTTGAAGAGTTTCAATTCATGTCCGTGGTGATGGATTTTTTAAATTTCTTATTCATGTATATAATGTAATGTATTGTCGGGTGTTTTGTCACTCAGTGCACTTTGTAGCATGTAGCATTTAGATGGTCAACTATTCTCAGGTAAATCAGGGCAGTCAAAATCTGTTAACCAACTCAATGGTAAATTATATGTTACTAACACAGTTGTTTGTTTATTTTTTCACCACAAAAATATATTACATATATCATGCATGACAAGATGGTCAAGATTTCACATCCCCCATGGCGATGTTTATATGTAATGAAATTCGGTAGGAATAAGCTAATGATGTTAAGTTTGCTTTTTATGAAGATGTGTGATCATTGGCGGTCGATCCTTGATCACAACAGGAAAACACAATTCTTGATGTAGTTAACCTTATGGAAGGCGTCTTTGCTAAATTTAGGACAATCATCCGCAAAATCATCACGACAGTAGCTTGTTGTGTCGTACCCTCGAAAAACATAAGGCAATCATCCGCAAACAATAAATGTGAGATTCCTGGAGCTCGGCGACAGATTTTTAATTCATGTAAACCACCACTTTCCACTTGCTGTTTGATCAGATTAGATAGACCATCAGCAACAAAAAGAAAAAGATGTGGCGACAAAGGATCACCTTGGCGCAGTCCACGGGATGGAGTAAAGGAGTCCAATAAGTGTCCATTGAAGCGAACCGAGTATCGTACAGTAGTTACACACGCCATAATCCACTGTATCCATTGACTTTGAAAGCCCAGTTTCGCCAATACCCCTTCTAAGAATCTCCAGTCCACACGGTCATAAGCCTTGGCCATGTCCAACTTATACGCACAGAAACCTCGGGCTGCCGAGCCCGTTTGTATTCCATGTATACACTCAAACGCCATGAGTGCATTATCTGTGATTAACCGACCTGGAATAAAAGCACTCTGAAAAGGTGCTATGATGTCCTGCAGCAAAGGCCTCAGCCGATTTACAAGACACTTCGATACCACCTTGTAGACCACATTACAAAGGCTTATAAGCCGAAAATCTTTTAACTCCTCAGGTTCATTCTTTTTCGGAATAAGTTTCTAACTCTGTGGTACCAATATTAAGAAAACAGAATCCAATGTGCAGTACTTTTAGTAAGGAATCACTACGAGTCTTAGTGTGCCAGCTAAAAAGAACCTATAGACCTGATGATTTTTATATGAAAGGGATTGCTCCCTGATTCCATTAATGAAAATCATGTTCTTACAAGATCTGAAAATATGAAAGGTGGAGAGGAAGTAATGGTACATGTCCATATAAAGAGTTCGATCACGGGCTTCAATCGCCTCTATCACTCGGAACATACTGCTATCTCCAGCTCATCTTTTTGCCCCTTATTCCTAAGATGCAGACATAGTAGAGCTTGGAGAAACTACAACTTGCGCAAATTAGTCATTTGCGTCGGTTTATGACCTAAATTCAAAACCATCAAGAATATGCTACTTCTGGTCACCTTTTATGGCCACTGTTGTCTCGCTTCTAGCTTTGAGCCGAATCGCAACGTGGGCGGGCGTCTCGCTTTTGCCTTTGCACCGGGGCGCAACATGTCTCATGTCCATATCTTCCGAGGCACCCAGACCATATCTAAGCCAATTGATATCAGAATATGTCAATGCTTGAAGCCATTGGCTATATCAAATATGCATCCGTATTGTCTACTTTTTCGTAAACCATGTGTATGGTTCATATATATTCAGTTTAATGGTGTAAATTGTGACTTCTATTAGAAGTTCTGAATAACAAACTAGAAGTTCTTGCTGCATCTTCTTCACCTAAAACTTGTTTCAGTAGATTATTCTTTAAGAATTAAATGTAGAATCATTTTATTGTTTCTATGATTCCATCTTAATATGCATGCAATGTGGAGATTAATTTATTTTTAAACTTGACCGCCAAATATTTGTAAGTTGCTAACTACATGGACCATCTTCTTCCAGTACCAGGTTTCAATGAATCTATGGTTCTTCTCGGGTAACTATCTCACTAAAATGAGGGGGCATGAGAGCCGTGTGTGGTCAGTAGAAACCAATGTTCTCTCACCCTTCTGCTTAAGAATACACTGAGGAGTCCTCTTCCATGTGAGACCTGTCATTTCCATGTACAGTTCTATAGCCTACATAGGCCACATTCATCAGATTGAGTAATTACTTGCTATATCTTTGATCATACCTATCATTACCTACATAGACCATAAATGTTAAGATCATGCTGTGTGCTAGAGGGGACTGACAAGGGGTAACCTTATCAATGCCTATAATAATGAAGTTGGGTTTCAAGGAAGGAGAACGCTGGTGAATTGAAGACCGGTCAGCCAAACTAGGTAGACGATGAAAAGTATGATCAAAGGCAAATCACCGAGATTGTATTATCAAAAACTAGGGTTACAGGGTATTTCGAGTTGTGGAATCTCTCCCCTCGGTGGCTCCTTCTAGCCTTTATATAGTAGGCTAGATCTCAGAGTCCACCTCGAGATGTAATTACATTGTATACGCCGGTTCACCCGATATGGGCTTAGCTTTCTTGTTTACGTACGAACTAGATTTCGACTTAATGTCGGTTTTTTCATGGGCTTTCGCCTATTCCTTTCTAGACTTTGCACCGAGAATGATAATACTAAGTACCCGATATGGTATACCCATGTCAGGGACAGAGAAAACCTGATGGAGACATAAATATATAGGATCTGATTTGGAAAGCCAAGGAGCCGCTGTAAGTGTGTCTTCACATGGAAGCTTGCAAGAACTTCATATGGAAGCTCGCGATAACTACTTTCGGTGCGCAGGCCCTCCGTCACCATTGACACATGGACTATCTAATTACTTGTAGTATCTGGGGCATGGAAACTGGGACTAGCCTGATGCTGCAACCAGTAAGGCAATCACAATCCTGAACCCTCTGCAAGCAATCATCTCAAACTACAGAGCACCCCTTTAGGTGGAGAGTGGCTGCGCCGCTATAATCTAAATTATACGCTGCAATCCTTGGCAAATGTGCTATCTCAGATACACATGAGTGTCTGAGGAAGGTAAGGACATTTCCTTATTACCCCACTATATCTTACAATAACTGGATTAAGAAAAGGATCGACGACTATTTGTATATCCATAGCCTATCATGTATTATCATGGTACATCTCAACTAATCTTTCTATGATGCTGAATTCGTTATTATCAATGAGGATTATCTCGGTCATAAATTCTATTATAGATAATTTTGAGCATCAACTATTTTCTATGCGTTGCTACTGTTTGGTTGGCTTGGTAATCATGTTTATAAAACTTATGGTTTAAATTCTAACTTGATTCTGCCATTTGCGCGATAGCGCAACAGGTCATCTAGTTTCTATCAAAATTACGTGGCGCAAGTTGGTTCTCCAGGCTTGACCTAGGTGTTGGCTACGACCAAACCAGATTGGCATCCGGCCAGGAATACAAGACTGCACTCAGTATGCATCAAGGGCAGTATGAGTTTCTGTTCATGGCGTTTGAACCGACAGGTGCGCCTGCAACATTTCAAAGCGTGATGGTGATGAACATGACACTCTGCCATGCGTAGTTGTGCACTTGTCTTCTTTAATGATATTATCATCTACAATGCATTGTATGAAGATCACATCAAGCACCTAAAAGAGATTGAAAACTTCGAACTAACTGTTTGCCCAACAGCGGCTAGGAATGAATCAGTTTGCACGTGTCGGTCTGTTTGAGTCGCGCCGTTAAACCGTATTCTTCTCTTTAAGTGGGGACCAAAACGTGGATGCCCTAACTTCTTAATATTTGTGCTAGATAATCATATCTTGGTCAAAAAAGTGTCACGCGAGGATCTAAAACACATGGAGTGCGCTATACACGTGTTACTGGAAAATAGAACATAAAGCAAACAGATCTTGGCTCGGGTGGTTAGGTCCCTTGTGGTGGAACAAGCCCACCCAGATTTAAGTTCTAGATTTGGCATGGGTGTTTGCATTTACCTGGATTTATTTCAGGATTTAACCGGCACTATGCTTTTAGTGGTAGGTGACGTGCCCGTCAACAGAGAGGCACCAGTGGTGACTTCGTCAACCTCAATATATGCCGGCTCAATCCCTCGGAGGTGAAAATAGGGGTAGAGTGTGTGTGTGTGTTCATAGGAATGTTTGTACACTATGGGAAAAACTGTTTTTGTCGTGCAACTATTTGCACGGCAAAGGGCCCTATATGCACGTCAAAGGTCGCACGGTAATGCCATTGATGGCAAAGGTTACTTTGCCATGCGCCTCGCCAATGTTGCACGGAGAAGGCTTTGCCGTGCGACGCCGTACGGCAAAGGTCGCTTATTTACCGTGTGCCAAATACGTTTTATCTAAAAAAAAGCTCCAAACTGGCCATGTGCCAAATATGTTTTATCTAAAAAAAAAAGCTTCAAACTGGTACGGAAAGAGTGCAACCTTGCCACTGAGTTAAGCGTTTGTTTGTTGATAACTATACTGTAACATCCCAACTTTTCAATAAAGAAAGAAAGAGAGAGTTTCCCAAAAAGCCAAAATTTAGAACCAACAAAAACTTTTTATCATCATATAGTGCTATGCATATAGAACACTGCTTGCGCACAGTTGACGTGGGCGTAGTAGCTTCCTTGTGACGGTAAAACACTCGTCCGTTGGGAACCCCAAGAGGAAGGTATGATGTCGTACAGCAGCAAATTTTCCCTCAGTAAGAAACCAAGGTTTATCGAACCAGTAGGAGCCAAGAAGCACGTTGAAGGTTGATGGCGGCGAGATGTAGTGCGGCGCAACACCAGGGATTCCGGCGCCAACGTGGAACCTGCACAACACAACCAAAGTACTTTGTCCCAACAAAACAGTGAGGTTGTCAATCTCACCGGCTTGCTGTAACAAAGGATTAGATGTATATTATGGATGATGATTGTTTGCAGAAAACAGTAGAAACAGTATTGCAGTAGATTGTATTCGATGTAAAAGAATGGACCGGGGTCCACAGTTCACTAGAGGTGTCTCTCCCATAAGAAATAGCATATTGGGTAAACAAATTACAGTTGGGCAATTGACAAATAGAGAGGACATGACAATGCACATACATGACATGATGAGTATTGTGAGATTTAATTGGGCATTACGACAAAGTACATAGACCGCTATCCAGCATGCATCTATGCCTAAAAAGTCCACTTTCAGGTTATCATCCGAACCCCTTCCGGTATTAAGTTGCAAGCAACAGACAATTGCATTAAGTATGGTGCGTAATGTAATCAATAACTACATCCTCGGACATAGCATCAATGTTTTATCCCTAGTGGCAACAGCACATCCACAACCTTAGAACTTTCTCACATCGTCCTGCATTTAATGGAGGCATGAACCCACTATCGAGCATAAATACTCCCTCTTGGAGTTACTAGCAAAAACTTGGCCAGAGCATCTACTAACAACGGAGAGCATGCAAGATCATAAACAACACATAGGTAATAGATTGATAATCAACATAACATAGTATTCTCTATTCATCGGATCCCAACAAATGCACATGTAGCTTTACAGATAGATGATCTTGATCATGATAGGCAGCTCACAAGATCAGACAATGATAGCACAATGAGGAGAAGACAACCATCTAGCTACTGCTATGGACCCATAGTCCAGGGGTGAACTACTCACACATCAATCCGGAGGCGACCATGGCGGTGTAGAGTCCTCCGGGAGATGATTCCCCTCTCCGGCAGGGTGCCGGAGGCGATCTCCTGAATCCCCCGAGATGGGATTGGCGGCGGCGGCGTCTCAGTAAGGTTTTCCGTATCGTGGCTCTCGGTACTGGGGGTTTCTCAACGAAGGCTTTAAGTAGGCGGAAGGGCAACGCGGGGGGCCACACGAGGGCCCCACACGCCAGGGCCGCGCGGCCAAGACCTAGGCCGCGCCGCCCTGTTGTGGCGGCGCCTCGTGGCCCCACTTCCTTTCCCCCTCGGTCTTCTGGAAGCTTCGTGTGAAAATAGGACCCTGGGCTTTGATTTCGTCCAATTCCGAGAATATTTCCTTACTAGGATTTCTGGAACCAAAAACAGCAGAAAACAGCAACAGGCTCTTCGGCATCTCGTTAATAGGTTAGTGCCAGAAAAATGCATAATAATGACATATAATGTGTATAAAACATGTGAGTATCATCATAAAAGTAGCATGGAACATAAGAAATTATAGATACGTTTGAGACGTATCAAGCATCCCCAAGCTTAGTTCCTACTCGTCCCGAGTAGGTAAACGATAACAAAGATAATTTCTTAAGTGACAATGCTACCAACATAATCTTGATCATACTATTGTAAGCACATGTAATGAATGCACCGATCAAAACAATGGTAAATGACATGAGTAAACAATTGAATCATAAAGCAAAGACTTTTCATGAATAGTACTTAAAGACAAGCATCAATAAGTCTTGCATAAGAGTTAACTCGTAAAGCAATAATTCAAAGTAAAGGTATTGAAGCAACACAAAGGAAGATGAAGTTTCAGCGGTTGCTTTCAACTTGTAACATGTATATCTCATGGATATTGTCAACAAAGAGTAATATAACAAGTGCAATATGCAAGTATGTAGGAATCAATGCACAGTTCACACAAGTGTTTGCTTCTTGAGGTAGAGAGAAATAGGTGAACTGACTCAACATAAAAGTAAAAGAAAGGTCCTACAAAGAGGAAAGCATCGATTGCTATATTTGTGCTAGAGCTTTGGTTTTTTTAAAACAAGAAACAATTTTGTCAACGGTAGTAATAAAGCATATGAGTTATGTAAATTATATCCTACAAGTTGCAAGCCTCATGCATAGTATACCAATAGTGCCCGCACCTTGTCCTAATTAGCTTGGATTTACATGGATTATCATAACATAGCACATGTTTCAACCAAGTGTCACAAAGGGGTACCTCTATGCCGCCTGTACAAAGGTCTAAGGAGAAAGCTCGCATTGGATTTCTCGCTTTTGGTTATTCTCAACTTAGACATCCATACCGGGACAACATAGACAACAGATAATGGACTCCTCTTTAATGCATAAGCATTCAACAACAGATAATATTCTCATAAGAGATTGAGGTTTTTTGTCCAAACTGAAACTTCCACCATGGATCATGGCTTTAGTTAGCGGCCCAATGTTCTTCTCTAACAATATGCATACTCAAACCATTTGATCATGATAAATCACTCTTACTTCAGACAAGACGAACATGCATAGCAACTCACATGATATTCAACAAAGAAATAGTTGATGGCGTCCCCAGGAACATGGTTATCACTCAACAAGCAACTTAATAAGAGATAAAGTGCATAAGTACATATTCAATACCACAATAGTTTTTAAGCTATTTGTCCCATGAGCTATATATTGTAAAGGTAAAGAATGGAAATTTTAAAGGTAGCACTCAAGCAATGTACTTTGGAATGGCGGAGAAATACCATGTGGTAGGTAGGTATGGTGGACACAAATGGCATAGTGGTTGGCTCAAGGATTTTGGATGCATGAGAAGTATTCCCTCTCGATGCAAGGTTTAGGCTAGCAAGGTTATTTGAAACAAACACAAGGATGAAGCGGTGCAGCAAAACTCACATAAAAGACATATTGTAAACATTATAAGACTCTATACCGTCTTCCTTGTTGTTCAAACTCAATACTAGAAATTATCTAGACCTTAGAGAGACCAAACATGCAAATCAGATTTTAGCATGCTCTATGTATTTCTTCATTAATAAGTGCAAAGTATATGATGCAAAAGCTTAAACATGAGCACAACAATTGCCAAGTATCACATTATCCAAGATGTTATACCAATTACCACATATATCATTTTCCAATTCCAACCATATAACAATTTAACGAAGAAGAAACTTTCGCCATGAATACTATGAGTAAAGCTAAGGACATATTTGTCCATATGCAACAGCGGAGCGTGTCTCTCTCCCATACAATGAATGCTAGGATCCAACTTTATTCAAACAAAACAAAAACAAAAACAAACAGACGCTCCAAATAAAGTACATAAGATGTGATGGAATAAAAATATAGTTTCACTAGAGGAACCTGATAATGTTGTCGATGAAGAAGGGGATTCCTTGGGCATCCCCAAGCTTAGACGCTTGAGTCTTCTTGATATATGCAGGGGTGAACCACCGGGGCATCCCCAAGCTTAGAGCTTTCACTCTCCTTGATCATAGTGTATATCATCCTCCTCTCTTGATCCTTGAAAACTTCCTCCACACCAAACTCAAAGCAACTCATTAGAGGGTTAGTGCACAATTAAAATTCACATATTCAGAGGTGACACAATCATTCTTTATACTTCTGGACATTGCACAAAGCTACTGAAAGTCAATGGAATCGAAAAATCCATCAAGCATGACAAAACAGGCAATGCAAAATAAAAGGCAGAATCTGTCAAAACAGAACAGTTCGTAAATACGAATTTTTAACAGGCACCAGACTTGCTCAGATGAGAAAACTTAAAACTAATGAAAGTTGCGTACATATCTGAGGATCACTCATGTAAATTGGCATAATTTTCTGAGTTACCTACAGAGAATTAGACCCAGATTCGTGACAGCAAAGAAAACTGTTTCTGCGCAGTAATCCAAATCTAGTATCATACTTCTATTAGAGACTTTACTAGGCACAACAATGCAATAAAACTAAGATAAGGAGAGGTTGCTACAGTAGTAAACAACTTCCAAGACTCAAATATAAAACAAAAGTACTGTAGTAAAAACATGGGTTGTCTCCCATAAGCGCTTTTCTTTAACGCCTTTCAGCTAGGCGCAGAAAGTGTGTATCAAGTATTATCGAGAGATGAAGCATCAACATCATAATTTGTTCTAATAATAGAATCAAAAGGTAACTTCATTCTCTTTCTAGGGAAGTGTTCCATACCTTTCTTGAGAGGAAATTGATATTTAATATTACCTTCCTTCATATCAATGGTAGCACCAACAGTTCGAAGAAAAGGTCTTCCCAATATAATGGGACAAGATGCATTGCATTCAATATCCAAGACAACAAAATCAACGGGGACAAGGTTATTGTTAACGGTAATGCGAACATTATCAACTCTCCCCAAAGGTTTCTTTATAGCATTATCAAGAGGATTAACATCCAAATAACAATTTTTCAATGGTGGCAAGTCAAGCATATCAGAAATTTTTTTAGGCATAACAGAAATACTTGCACCAAGATCACATAAAGCATTACAACCAAAGTCATTAACCTTCATCTTAATGATGGGCTCCAAACCATCCTCTAGCTTCCTAGGAATAGAAGTTTCGCGTTCTAATTTCTCTTCTCTAGCTTTTATGAGAGCATTTGTAATATGTTTCGTGAAAGCCAAGTTTATAGCACTAGCATTAGGACTCTTAGCAAGTTTTTGTAAGAACTTTATAACTTCAGAGATATGATAATCATCAAAATCCAAACCATTATAATCTAAGGCAATGGGATCATTGTCCCCAATGTTGGAAAAAATTTCAGCAGTTTTATCACAGGCGATTCAAATAGCTTTTAGCGCTTGTGCAGTTTTGCTCGCTTTGCATTAGGAGTAGAAACATTGCTAACACCAATTATTTTACCATTGATAGTAGGAGGTGCAGCAACATGTGGAGCATTAGCATTGCTAGTGGTAGTAATAGTCCAAACTTTAGCTACATTATTCTCTTTAGCTAGTTTTTCATTTTCTTCTCTTTCCCACCTAGCATGCAGTTCAGCCATTAATCTTATATTCTCATTAATTCTAACTTGGATGGCATTTGCTGTAGTAACAATTTTATTATCTATATCCTCAGGTTTAGCAGCCATTTTATTAATTAAAGAAGATTGTGACGCAGACATGTATGAGATTCGGGTTTCAGCATTTGCAAGTTTAGTTTGCAACCCAGAGATCTCCATATTCAAATTTTCAAGTTGATTTCCTATATTCTTCAACAAGGTAGATTGCTCATTCATAGTTTTAGTAAACAATTTATTTTGCTCATATTGTGATTGCATAAAGTTCTTGGTGGATCTTTCAATTTCTAACATTTTTTCCTCATTAGGTGAAGCATATCTACCATAAGAGTTACCATTAGTAGGATATGGCCTAGAATTATTATAATTGTTATTTTTAATGAAATTCACATCAACATGTTCTTTTTGAGCAACCAATGAAGCTAACGGAACATTATTAGGATCAATATTTGTCCTATCATTCACAAGCATAGACATAATAGCATTAATCTTATCACTCAAGGAAGAGGTTTCTTCGACAGAATTTACCTTCTTACCTTGTGGAGCTCTTTCCGTGTGCCATTCAGAGTAATTAATCATCATATTATCAAGAAGCTTTGTTGCTTCACCAAGAGTGATGGACATAAAGGTACCTCTAGCAGCTGAATCCAATAGGTTCCGTGAAGAAAAATTCAGTCCTGCATAAAAGGTTTGGATGATCATCCAAGTAGTCAGTCCATGGGTTGGGCAATTTTTAACCAAAGATTTCATTCTTTCCCATGCTTGTGCAACATGCTCAGTATCTAATTGTTTAAAATTCATTATGCTACTCCTCAAAGATATAATTTTAGCAGGGGGATAATATCTACTAATAAAAGCATCCTTGCATTTAGTCCATGAATCAATACTATTCTTAGGCAGAGATAGCAACCAGTCTTTAGCTCTTCCTCTTAGTGAGAAAGGGAACAATTTTAATTTTATTATGTCACCATCTACATCTTTATACTTTTGCATTTCACAAAGTTCAACAAAATTATTGAGATGGGCAGCAGCATCATCAGAACTAACACCAGAAAATTGCTCTCGCATAACAAGATTCAGTAAAGCAGCTTTAATTTCAAAGAATTCCGCTGTAGTAGCGGGTGGAGCAATAGGTGTGCATAAGAAATCATTATTATTTGTGGTTGTGAAGTCACACAACTTAGTATTTTCAGGAGTACCCATTTTAGCAGTAGTAAATAAAGCAAACTAGATAAAATAAATGCAAGTAACTAATTTTATTGTATTTTTGATATAGCAAACAAGATAGTAAATAAAGTAAAACTAGCAACTAATTTTTTTTGTGTTTTGATATAATGCAGCAAACAAAGTAGTAAATAAAATAAAGAAAGACAAAAACAAAGTAAAGAGATTGGATTGTGAAGACTCCCCTTGCAGCGTGTCTTGATCTCCCTGGCAACGGCGCCAGAAAAAGAGCTGCTTGCGCACAGTTGACGTGGGCGTAGTAGCTTCCTTGTGACGGTAAAGCACTCGTCCGTTGGGAACCCCAAGAGGAAGGTATGATGTCGTACAGCAGCAAATTTTCCCTCAGTAAGAAACCAAGGTTTATCGAACCAGTAGGAGCCAAGAAGCACGTTGAAGGTTGATGGCGGCGAGATGTAGTGCGGCGCAACACCAGGGATTCCGGCGCCAACGTGGAACCTGCACAACACAACCAAAGTACTTTGTCCCAACGAAACAGTGAGGTTGTCAATCTCACCGGCTTGCTGTAACAAAGGATTATATGTATATTGTGGATGATGATTGTTTGCAGAAAACAATAGAAACAGTATTGCAGTAGATTGGATTCGATGTAAAAGAATGGACCGGGGTCCACAGTTCACTAGAGGTGTCTCTCCCATAAGAAATAGCATATTGGGTAAACAAATTACAGTTGGGCAATTGACAAATAGAGAGGGCGTGACAATGCACATACATGACATGATGAGTATTGTGAGATTTAATTGGGCATTACGACAAAGTACATAGACCGCTATCCAGCATGCATCTATGCCTAAAAAGTCCACTTTCAGGTTATCATCCGAACCCCTTCCGGTATTAAGTTGCAAGCAACAGACAATTGCATTAAGTATGGTGCGTAATGTAATCAATAACTACATCCTCGGACATAGCATCAATGTTTTATCCCTAGTGGCAACAGCACATCCACAACCTTAGAACTTTCGTCACTTGTCCTGCATTTAATGGAGGCATGAACCCACTATCGAGCATAAATACTCCCTCTTGGAGTTACTAGCAAAAACTTGGCCAGAGCCTCTACTAACAACGGAGAGCATGCAAGATCATAAACAACACATAGGTAATAGATTGATAATCAACATAACATAGTATTCTCTATTCATCGGATCCCAACAAACGCACATGTAGCTTTACAGATAGATGATCTTGATCATGATAGGCAGCTCACAAGATCAGACAATGATAGCACAATGAGGAGAAGACAACCATCTAGCTACTGCTATGGACCCATAGTCCAGGGGTGAACTACTCACACATCAATCCGGAGGCGACCATGGTGGTGTAGAGTCCTCCGGGAGATGATTCCCCTCTCCGGCAGGGTGCCGGAGGCGATCTCCTGAATCCCCCGAGATGGGATTGGCGGTGGCGGCGTCTCAGTAAGGTTTTCCGTATCGTGGCTCTCGGTACTGGGGGTTTCTCGACGAAGGCTTTAAGTAGGCGGAAGGGCAACGCGGGGGGCCACACGAGGGCCCCACACGCCAGGGCCGCGCGGCCAAGACCTAGGCCGCGCCGCCCTGTTGTGGCGGCGCCTCGTGGCCCCAATTCCTTTCCCCCCTCGGTCTTCTGGAAGCTTCGTGTGAAAATAGGACCCTGGGCTTTGATTTCGTCCAATTCCGAGAATATTTCCTTACTAGGATTTCTGCAACCAAAAACAGCAGAAAATAGCAACTGGCTCTTCGGCATCTCGTTAATAGGTTAGTGCCGGAAAATGCATAATAATGACATATAATGTGTATAAAACATGTGAGTATCATCATAAAAGTAGCATGGAACATAAGAAATTATAGATACGTTTGAGATGTATCGAACACCTTGTTATTTATTTGAGTGTGCATTTTGCCATGATGCTTGCGTGTGTGATTACACTTACACATTACACTTACACTCAAACCCTAACCATGATCTCTTGATCATCCAAATACAAGGAAAAAGAAAAGAGAAAAGAAAATATAAAATTTCACCTCAACACACCCTTATGGCTTATGCCATTTTTGCAAATTCCTAACCTAGACCACTTTGGCTTGCACCATTGGTTGTAAATGGTTACTAAACACTTATTAGTACTTTTGGAAGTAAAGAAACTCAACTCAAATCAAATGTGAATCAAATTTGAGCTCACATGCAATATTGGTCACATGTGACATTTTTAGCCTGATGCCCACTTTGAGCCCCTGGTTCGAAAGATTTCTAAACTATACTTTGCCAACTCTTTGCACCTCATCCAAGACAACAACAAGGTGAACAACTTTGCCCCAAACCATCCCCCCAAATTCTTTCTCATTTTAAAATTGTGAGCAAGCAAAGTGGAGACCATGAAACAATTGTAAGATCATATGCAATTGTGATTTTGCATTTCAACTTCATTTTTACCACCACCACCTCCATTCTACTTCTCTTATTATATCTTTACACTCCACCAAAAATCTTTTCAAAATTCGAAAATAAATTTCTTTCGGGCATTTTATCAAACACTTTGTGGGCATAGAGGAAAATGAGGCCGTGAGTTGGACCAAGTCCAACCCTGCCCTCTCTGCATCTCTGGAGACACTCTTCACCTCTCAGCACCAGTGCCCCTCCTTGCCAGCACCTCCACTTGCCCACAATGACAAGGGCATGACCATGCCGTGGCATGGCATGGCCACCCCGTGCCATCTCCCTCACCTCTCACTTCCACCCTGCACCACCATGTCTAGCATGCTCCTCTCACTCTCCTGATCACGCCCAGACCCAGCCTCGACAAAAAATCCCATCGCAGTGTGCAGAACGCGACGCGACCAGACGCGCCCAGACGTGCACACGCACGCTCCAGAGCGCGCACGGCGAGCACCACTGGCACACCCAGAGCACCCGTCGCCTCGCTCGCTCGCGTCACCTCCGCCCTGGCTCTCTGCACGACTGGCTTCACGACGTCACCGCGCACCGCCCAGACACCTCCATTGGCCCGCGGGAACGCCGCAGACGACACCCACTCCGACGACCGTCCGCCACGGTGCTGCCAGCTCTCGTCATTTGCCCCGTCGCTTCAGACCACCGTTTGCTGTTCCAAGAGCAGCGTGATGACCGCCTGGACGTCACCAACCGTACGCGCCCACTCCCTTGCCCCTTCGTCGCTCCAGACGCCGTCGCCATGATCGCCCCTCTCCACCGAGCCGCAGCACCCCCAGCTGCTATAAAAGGAGCACCCCGCTCCTCAAATTGAGCACGCACCTCGCCTCCCCTCTTCTCCCTGACTCGCCTAGCAACCTCGCAGCTCCACATTGTCCACCAGATAGCCCCAATCGCTAGCTCACTGCCGCGCTCCGTCGCCGAAGATCGCCGGAGCAAGACGCCGCCCCAGGAGACGCCACTGCTACCAGGCGCTTCATCATCGTCGACAACGTCGCTGCGCACACCTCCGACGACCGCCAGAGCTCCGACGAGCTCGCCGACCCCCTACCGCCGCCGCCAGTGAGTTCCCCTCTCGTCGGAGATGACGACGTCCCTCGACCGTGCGATCCTCTTCTAATCGCACGGCTCACGCTCAGCGTACCGATTCGCTGGCTAAGTCCCACTGACGGGTGGCTCCCACCCTGTCAGCTGGCCCGCTGCGATGCTGGGCCGGCCCATTTCCTTCTCGCTCTGTGCAGCCCGTTAGCAGTTCCCGCCAGCCCACTTAGTTTAAATTCAAAATTCCAGATTAGATAAATTTTGCAATCTAATGTCAACTTCAAAAATCAATAGGGACAAATCTATTGGGCCAAATTTTACAAATTTTATATATTTGGAAAGCTTATCAAAAGCTCTATCCAACTACACTGGTTTGAAAACTAGATCGGTTGTAGAATTAAAGTAGCAAAATAAACAAGGCAGGGACTTTTGTGACTTCAAATAATTATTAAAAATGAACCAAAAATGCTATTAAGTTATTTTCAACTCCTATAGCTCACATTTTACTTACACTAATTGTTTCTGCAAAAATATGGCAGGGTTACTTTGAGTGATCATTGCCTAGTTTAATTAGAGGACTATATGGCTATTGCTAGTCAAAGATATTGTCCAAAACTATTTAAAAATCATATGGGAGCTTCTCTCTCATTTAAATCTTGTCACAAACATTTAAAAATAAGGTAGAGACCCTGGTCATTTAGGTCTCATGTGAAATTGTTTGATGATATTAAAACATTTCTATGTTAGGATTAAATTGTATGAGGTGCTTCACCTCATTTAAATCATTTTCTTAAATGATGAGTATGAAGAGGTTGACTTTGGTCAACCTAGGTCATATATTCTTCATGAAGGAAATTAAATGGTAATAAGATAATGAGAGGAAATTATTTCTCTAAGGAATTAAAAATAACACCTTAATTAGTATGAGAGGAAATTATTTTTCTTAAATGAGAAAACAAGTCCATCCACTTAATAGTAATGTGTGATGCTAGCTTAAGTTGTGTGCTCATGTGTGTGTGCTTAGTTTAGTACTTAAGTTTGGTATGATGATTGTATACCCCGTATTCATATTTTAGACGCTAGTACCGAGGAGTATCAAGAGGAGGAGGAGGTCTACTTCCAAGGAGAAGAAGACCACTTTGACCAATTCCCCAACCAAGGCAAGATAATACTCTTGCAAAGTGGAAAGCTCACCATGAGCAAGGCATCACCCCCTTTTTCTTTGTGTTAATGATCCTATTTTTCCAAGTTTTTACTTTACAAGCTTTAATACTTTTGTTTTATCAAAGTACTTTTGATTTATGATTCACTTGGTTTGATTTGGATTAGTACAAGAGTATCAAAGTTAGCCTAGAAGCAAAGCATGTTACTTAGCACCCCTCATACCTAGATGCTAGTGCTAAATTAAAAATGACTACTCTAGATGGGAACATGTGTTTGTGAAATGATAGAGAAAACCTTGGAATGATGAGTCATTTCCATTGAATGATTTTTGAAGGTGAATATGACATGAATTTGACTTGGTGAAATGGTTAAAAACTGATGATTGAGTTGGGTGCAATATCATTCCAATTCTTGAGTACCCCCACAATACCTGATTATGGGGAAGGCTTAGCTGGAAATTTATGTGTCTTAGTATGGGTTCCCTCTAAACAAGCGTCATAGAGGTGATGACCCACAAGTATAGGGGGTGTATCGTAGTATCTTCGATAAGTAAGAATGTCGATCCCAACGAGGAGCAGAAGGTGTTGACAAGCAGTTTCGATGAAGGATTCACTGTAAATGCTCACAGACAAGTATTCAGGGGGTTTTGATGTAGCAGTTGAATAAAGTACGAGTAAGTAAAGTGCGCGAGTAACAATTGCAGCGAGTGGCCCAATCCTTTTTAGCACAAAGGACAAGCCGGTTTGATTACTTATAATGACCAAACGTTCCTGAGGACACACGGGATTTCAGTCTAGTGCTTTCGCTACATACGGCTAATTAATCTTCATTGTTTTGATAAGTGTTGTGTGGGTGAACCTATGCTAATGTACCGCCCTTCCTAGGACTAATACATACTTGTGATTATACCCCTTGCAAGCATCCGCAACTACAAGAAAGTAATTAAGATAAATCTAACCACAGCCTTAAACTCTGAGATCCTGCTATCCCTCCTGCATCGATATACCAACGGGGGCTCAGGTTTCTGTCACTCCGGCAACCCCGCAATTGGCAAACGAGTACAAGATGCATTCCCCTAGGCCCATAAAGGTGAAGTGTCGTGTACTCGACGTTCACACGACACCACTAGAAGAATAACACCACAACTTAAATATCATAACATTGAATATTACTCAACCATACTTCACTACTAACATTTAGACTTCACCCATGTCCTCAAGAACTAAACGAACTACTCACGAGACATCATATGGAACATGATCAGAGGTGATATGATAATGAATAACAATCTGAACATAAACCTTGGTTCAACGGTTTCACTCAATAGCATCAATAACAAGTAGAAATCAACACCGCGAGAGTTTCCCCTATCAAACAATCAAGATCAAACCCAAATTGCTACAGCGGTGACGAGGTGCAGCGGTGGAGACGGCGGTGATGATGGTGGAGATGATGGTGATGGTGATGGAGATGATGTCCAGCTCGATGACGATGACGATGGCGTCGATTTCCCCCTCCGGGAGGGAATTTCCCCGGCGGATCTCAGCCGCCGGAGAGCTCTTTTCTCTCTGGTGTTCTCCGCCCCGCAGAGGCGTGTCAGAATCCTTCGTGAGGTACCCTCTGTGTCTTAGGTCTTCGGGACGAAGGATTTCGCGAAGAAAAGGAGGCGAGAGGGGCTGTGGGGCCCCCTCCTCACCAGGTGGCGCGGCCAGGCCATGGGCCGCGCCGGCCTGTGGTCTGGGCCCACCTTGGGTCCCCTCGGCTCCCCCTTCTGGCTTCCTTCGTCATCTGGAAAAATAGGATTTTTGGTATAATTTCCTTCCACAGTTGATCTTCCGAAATATTGCGTTCTGACGGTGCTTTTTCCAGCAGAATCCTGGCTCCGGTGCTTGATCCTCCAATAATGATGAAACATGCAAAATAGATGAAATAACATAAGTATTGTGTCCAAATATGAAATATATCAACGAATAACAGCAAATTATGATATAAAATAGTGATGCAAATTGGACGTATCAACTCCCCCCAAGCTTAGACTTCGCTTGTCCCCAAGCGAAACTGAACTCGGTAAACAGGACCACATGTTTATGGAGTGAAGAGTCGATAAATAAAATACGGACAAGAAGCATCATATTCATTCACACAAGGCATTCTAGTAAACAACTTCCTCATATAACTCAACTTGAAACAAGTATAAGGTGATCACAAATAAAGGTGCATAAGAAATCATAGTTGGTGATGGCAAACTTCGTTCTCGGTCAAAGAACAGTTAACAGGTTATACTTATCTATCGAGCAGCGCTCTTATGTTAAAGTTTATATGGCACAACTTGCATACTCAATCAAAATAACCTCCTCATGATCATTGATAACTTGCAAAGCTATATTCATTCAGATAAAACTTGTACTAAACAAGGAAGAATAAAAGACATGATGAAGTAAATCACAATATAATGGTTTGATCACAACAACTCAAATGCTTGCTTAAGATGGAGGGAAATAGGTTTACTGACTCAACATAAAGTAAAAGACAGGCCCTTCACAGAGGGAAGCAGGGATTAAATCATGTGCTAGAGCTTTTTCAGTTTTGAAATCATATAAAGAGAATAAAAGTAACATTTTGAGAGGTGTTTGTTGTTGTCAACGACTGGTAGCGGGTACTCTAACCCCCTTGCCAAACAGACCTCCAAAGAGCGGCTCCCATGAAGGACGTCATCTCTACCAGCAAGGTAGATCATCCCTCTTCTCTTTTGTTTACACATGTACTTTAGTTTATTTAAGGATGACACTCCCCCCCAACCTTTGCTTACACAAGCCATGGCTAACCGAATCCTCGGGTGCCTTCCAACAATCTCATACCATGGAGGAGTGTCTATTGCAAAATTAAGTTGCTTACTGATGAATCAGAGCAAAACATGTGAAGAGAATTATTAATGAAAGTTGATTAATTGGGGCTGGGAACCCCGTTGCCAGCTCTTTTTGCAAAATTATAGGATAAGTGGATGAAGCCACTAGTCCATTAGTGGAAGCTGCCCAACAAGACTGAAAGATAAAACACCACATACTTCCTCATGAGCTATAAAACATTGACACAAATAAGAGATAATAAATTTTGAATTGTTTTAAAGGTAGCACACGAAGTATTTACTTGGAATGGCAGGAAATACCATGTAGTAGGTAGTTATAGTGGACACAAATGACATAGGTTTTGGGTTAAGGTTTGGATGCACGAGAAGTATTCCCTCTCAGTACAGGTCTTTGGCTAGCAAGGTTAATTAGCAAGCATAAGAGTCGAGGGAAACAAACAAATATACGTGCGATAGACATAATCATGCATCTTCCTTGTAAGCACAAACAATTTTAACTTCAGAATAATAAGCTATGAGCTAACAAGAAAGAAAGATAATGAAACAACTACATGTATTTCTCTTTTCTACTTAAACCTCAAAGTTTTGTTGCTATTGACCAATGCTAAGTTTGCCAAAACCAAATAGATTTATTCAATGCTCCCAAAGTGATACAAATACTAATGACAAGATAAATCATATAATAGAGATTGCAAGCTAAAATAAGATATGCAATATGTAAATGATAAGACTTCTCATTAATATTTCATAACGATAACTCACACTAAGGGATACATAGACAACCAACTAAAGGAGAGATACTTCCATACTGCAACCCATCTTATATGATAACTTCCCTACTCATGATATGACACTACTTGATAGTAAAAAGTAAAAGATAGTGATAATGTGATACCGCGGCACTCCCCCAAGCTTGGAACAAACCAAGGGGATGCCAATATCGATGATGAATTACTCCTTTGGCGATGGTGGTGATGAACTCCCGTCATCAAACTTCCAGGGAAGAGGCTCTCCATCAAGAAACGACATCTTGGTCTCGGGGATCCTGAAACTAGCAGCACGGCTTATGTATTTAAACCTGTTTTCATACTCACAGTTCTGATTCTGAACATCATAGAGTTGTGCTTGGAGTTTGTTGGTGGTGTCGTGAAGTGAGAGGATGTCGCCCCAAAGCTTTGCAGTTTCCTTCTCGTGTTCAGCAATGAGTTCAGACACAATCTTGTGGAAGATATCCACCTCACGCTCAGCCATCTTCTTGTATTTGAAGACCTCTTGTTCTAGCTTCTCCATCCTGTCTTCCAAGCTTCCTTTCCCTTTAGGACCCTGGACATCCTTGATCTGCAGTTCTCCCTCAACGAGCAGCAACTCCTTGGGGTGCATCCTCAACTCCTCCATGTACAAGTTGCCGACATCCTTGCAGGATCTGCCCTTCGGAGTTTCCGACGAAGACATGATGGATCTAGATCCGGAGCAGAACCTGGCAGAAACAGCTCAAAACAAAACTCGTCGAGAAAATGATATACGGCCCTCCAGGGGTCCGGGAGATTATATAGCAAAAATTTTCACAACAAACGGAAAGTACCAGGTTGAACCAGAGTCGGAAAGAGGCGACGAGGCAGCCTCCTCATAAGGCGGCGCGGCCAGGGTAGGGCCCGTGCCGGCCTATGGGGGCGCCCCCTCGTGCGTCTCTTCCTCTCCGTTTCGATCTCGTAATTTTTCATATTTTCCAAAAACAGCAAAAATATTGTTCGGAAAGTAAATTGCGATCTTTTCATTACCAGTACTGTTACCTATTCAAAGTTGAATTCTGGCGGACTGTCAATTTGTCCTTTGATGAAAGCCTCCGGTGTTTCCACTCGAATAATATCAACATCAACATTATAGGAATCACCTGAGATATAATGCTTGAGTCTTTGTCCATTCACCACTTGTGTGGCATTGCCTTGGAGAGAGCTAATTTTAATTGCTCCTGAACGATACACCTCCTCAACAACATATGGTCCTTCCCATTTCGAGAGTAATTTTCCTGCAAAGAATCTGAGACGAGACCGATACAATAGGACTTTATCCCCAATATTAAATTCTCTTTTGATAATCCTTTTATCATGCCATTTTTTAACTTTCTCTTTAAAGAGTTTAGCATTTTCATAAGCTTCACTTCTCCATTCATCTAGAGAACTCAATTGCAGCAACCTCTTATTACCAGCTAGTTTAGGATCTTTATTTAATTCTCTAACAGCCCAATAAGCTTTGTGCTCTAATTCTAAAGGTAAATGACAAGCTTTTCCATAAACCATTTTATAAGGTGACATTCCCATGGGGTTTTTATAAGCAGTTCTATAAGCCCATAATGCTTCCTTCAATTTACTAGCCCAATTCTTTCTAGTTTTATTAACAGTCTTTTGCAAGATAGATTTAATTTCTCTATTTGATAGTTCTACTTGCCCACTAGTTTGAGGATGATAAGCAGAAGCAATTCTATGATTAATGCCATATTTAGCAAGAGTTTTTCTAAAACCACCATGAATAAAATGAGAACCTCCATCAGTCATAATATATCTAGGAACTCCAAATCGAGGAAAAATAATATCTAAAAGCATTCTTAAAGAGGTCTCACCATCAGCACTTTTTGTAGGTATGGCTTCCACCCATTTAGTAACATAATCAACAGCAACCAATATATGAGTGTTACCTTCTGAAGAGGGAAAGGGTCCCATGAAGTCAAATCCCCAACAGTCGAACGGTTCAATAACAAGAGTATAATTCATAGGCATTTCGTTGCGTCTGGAAATATTACCAACCCTTTGGCATTCATCACAAGATAAAATAAACTTCCTTGCATCTTTGAAGAGAGTTGGCCAATAAAAACCTGATTGTAGAACCTTTTGCGCGGTTCTATCTCCGGCGTGATGTCCTCCATAAGCACTCCCATGACATTTACTCAATATTTCCTGCTGTTCATATTCGGGAACACATCTTCGCAGAATACCATCCACTCCTTCTTTATATAAGTGTGGGTCATCCCAGAAATAATGCCTCAAGTCATAAAAGAATTTCCTCCTTTGCTGAGCTGAAAAGGTCGGAGGCATGTACTTGGAAACAATAAAGTTAGCATAATCAGCATACCAAGGACTGTCCCGCGAGCTCACCTTTATTACAGCCAATTGTTCATTTGGAAAGCTATCATTGACAGGAACAGGATCATAAGAAATATTTTCCAATCTAGACAAATTATCAGCAACAGGATTATCAGCACCTTTCCTATCTACAATATGTAAATCAAATTCTTGCAACAGAAGCACCCATCTAATGAGCCTTGGCTTAGCATCTTTCTTTTGCATAAGGTATCTGATTGCAGCATGATCAGTATGAATAGTAACTTTTGAATCAACAATATAAGATCTAAACTTATCACAAGCAAAGACTACAGCTAACAATTCTTTCTCAGTAGTAGCATAATTTCTTTGAGCAGCATCAAGAGTTTTACTAGCGTAAGAGGCTTTGAAATCTTAGAGAAGTCTTTAATAAACCTCCTATAAAACCCAGCATGACCAAGAACACTACGAATACCTTTAACATCCCTAGGATAGGGCATCTTCTCTATTGCTTCAACTTTAGCTCTATCAACTTCAATACCTCTCTCGGAAATTTTATGTCCCAATACAATCCCTTCATTAACCATAAAGTGGCATTTCTCCCAATTAAGAACAAGGTTAGTTTCTTCACATCTCTGCAAAACTTTATCAAGGTTCCGCAAACAATTATCAAAAGAATTCCCATAGACAGAAAAATCATCCATGAATACCTCTACAATACTCTCGCAAAAGCCATGAAAAATAGAAGACATGCATCTTTGAAAAGTAGCAGGAGCATTACATAAACCAAAAGGCATACGTCTATAAGCATAGGTTCCATAGGGAGAAGTGAAAGTGGTTTTCTCTTGATCCTTAGTTTTAACAGCAATTTGTGAAAATCCAGAATAACCATCAAGAAAACTAAAATGAGTATTTTTGGATAACCTTTCTAACATTTGATCAATAAAAGGCAAAGGATAATGATCTTTCTTAGTAACTTTATTAACTTTACGAAAATCAATGCACATTCTATAACCTACAACTACTCTTTGAGGTATGAGCTCATCATTATCATTAGGCACAACAGTCATTCCTCCTTTTTTAGGAACACAATGCACAGGACTAACCCATCTACTATCAGCAATAGGATATATAATACCAGCTTCAAGAAGTCGTAATACCTCATTTCTTACCACATCCTTCATCTTAGGAATTAGACGATGCTGAGGTTCAACAACAGGCTTCGCATCATCTTCCATATTAATGGCGTGTTGGCAAATAGAGGGAGAAATCCCCTTCAAGTCATCAAGAGTGTAGCCAATAGCACCTCGGTGTTTCTTCAGTATTTCCAATAGCCTTTCCTCTTCAAACTCTGTAAGCGTAGAACTAATAATAACAGGATATATTTTCTTATCATCAATATGAGCATATTTAAGATTATCAGGCAAAGGTTTTAAATCAAAGACAGGATCTTCCTTTGGTGGCGGTGTTGTACCCAAATCTTCCACCGGTAAATCATGCTTAAGAATAGGTTGGCGAAGAAAAATTTCCTCAAGCTCATCTCTTTCTTTCCTAAAAACTTCACTCTCGCTATTCTCCAAATGTTGCTGCAAAGGATTAGTAGGAACAAGAACAATAGATGCACACTGTTCCATTTTAAAATCATCATTAGGCGGATCAATTTTATAAGGAGTTTTGGTAAATTTAGAGAAGTTAAACTCATAAGATTCACCAGCAAATTTAGTCAAAATTTTCTCTTTCTTGCAATCTATAATAGCTCCACAAGTATTTAGAAAAGGTCTACCAAAAATGATAGGACAATAATCACTAGCAGCAGAACCAAGTACCAAAAAGTCAGCAGGATATTTAATCTTACCACATAGAACTTCCACATCTCGAACAATACCAATCGGAGAGATAGTTTCTCTATTAGCCAGCTGAATAACCACATCAATATCTTCAAGTTCACAAGAACCAATTTCGTGCATAATCTCCGTGTAAAGCTCATAAGGAATAGCACTAACACTTGCACCCATATCGCATAAACCATAATAGCAATGATCACCAATTCTAACAGATAGCATAGGAACACTAGCTTGCTTGGGTTTATTAGGATGTGAAACAATATTAGAAGAATCTTCACAGAAAATAATATGACCATCCTCTACATTTTCAGTCACAAGATCTTTAACTATTGCAACAGCAGGTTCAACTTTTATTTGTTCTTCAGGTTCTATAGGTTTCTTTTCACTTTTATGAACCGCACTATTTATAACAGAGTACTCCTTCATTTTAGCAGGGAAAGGAGTTTTTTCAATATAAGCTTGAGGAATAACATGATCCATAGTTTCAACTACAACACATTTATTTATAGATGAATCAATTTTATCTTTATACGGTTCATGAAACTTATCAAAATTCTTCTTAGGCAATTCATAATGAGAGGCAAAAGCTTTATAAAGATTTGCAGTAACTTGAGAATCAAGACCATAAGTAGCACTCATATTACGAAATTTATCAGTTTCCATAAAAGCTTCAATGCATTTGTAATCATAATTTATACCTGATTCTCTTTCTTTGTTGATTTCCCGTCCTTCAGTATTTTCCTGGATCCGATTAAGAAGGTCCCTTTTAAACTCTTCCTTATTGCGCGTGAATGATCCAGAACAAGAAGTATCTAGCAAGGTCTTGTCTTCAAAAGAAAGTCTTGCATAGAAATTATCAATAATAACATTACCAGGAAGCTCATGAATGGGGCATTTGAGCATTAAAGACTTCAATCTCCCCCACGCTTGGGCAATACTCTCTCCATCATGAGGCCAAAAATTAGATATGCGGTTCCGATCCTTATGAATTTCACTTGGAGGATAGAACTTAGAATAAAACCGGGGCACAATATCATTCCATTCAAGAGAATCCCCATTATCCAATAATTTATACCAATGCGCCGCTTTACCAGACAGCGATATAGAGAATAATTTCTTCTTCACTTCATCCATAGCAATACTTGCACACTTGAATAAACCGCATAATTCATGTAAAAACAGTAAATGATCTCCAGGGTGAACAGTTCCATCCCCTGTATAACGGTTATCCACTACACGTTCAATAATTTTCATAGGTATTTTGTATGGTATCTCTTCCTCACCTGGCGCCTTATCCACTACCTTTGCAGTAGTAGTAGATTTTCCAAACAAACATTCGAGAGAAGATCTCTCCATAATGAATTATAGCAGCAGGCAGAAATAAAATCAGCACTAACAGTAAAAGTTTCCCTTACCAATTCCACTTACCAATAGCGCTTCACTCCCCGGCAACGGCGCCAGAAAATAGTCTTGATGACCCACAAGTATAGGGGGTGTATCGTAGTATCTTCGATAAGTAAGAATGTCGATCCCAACGAGGAGCAGAAGGTGTTGACAAGCAGTTTCGATGAAGGATTCACTGTAAATGCTCACAGACAAGTATTCAGGGGGTTTTGATGTAGCAGTTGAATAAATTACGAGTAAGTAAAGTGCGAGAGTAACAATTGCAGCGAGTGGCCCAATCCTTTTTAGCACAAAGGACAAGCCGGTTTGATTACTTATAATGACCAAACGTTCCTGAGGACACACGGGATTTCAGTCTAGTGCTTTCGCTACATACGGCTAATTAATCTTCATTGTTTTGATAAGTGTTGTGTGGGTGAACCTATGCTAATGTACCGCCCTTCCTAGGACTAATACATACTTGTGATTATACCCCTTGCAAGCATCCGCAACTACAAGAAAGTAATTAAGATAAATCTAACCACAGCCTTAAACTCTGAGATCCTGCTATCCCTCCTGCATCGATATACCAACGGGGGCTCAGGTTTCTGTCACTCCGGCAACCCCGCAATTGGCAAACGAGTACAAGATGCAATCCCCTAGGCCCATAAAGGTGAAGTGTCGTGTAGTCGACGTTCACACGACACCACTAGAAGAATAACACCACAACTTAAATATCATAACATTGAATATTACTCAACCATACTTCACTACTAACATTTAGACTTCACCCATGTCCTCAAGAACTAAACGAACTACTCACGAGACATCATATGGAACATGATCAGAGGTGATATGATAATGAATAACAATCTGAACATAAACCTTGGTTCAACGGTTTCACTCAATAGCATCAATAACAAGTAGAAATCAACACCGGGAGAGTTTCCCCTATCAAACAATCAAGATCAAACCCAAATTGCTACAGCGGTGATAAGGTGCAGCGGTGGAGACGGCGGTGATGATGGTGGAGATGATGGTGATGGTGATGGAGATGATGTCCAGCTCGATGACGATGACGATGGCGTCGATTTCCCCCTCCGGGAGGGAATTTCCCCGGCGGATCTCAGCCGCCGGAGAGCTCTTTTCTCTCTGGTGTTCTCCGCCCCGCAGAGGCGGATGTAACTCTTTGTGAGGTACCCTCTGTGGCTTAGGTCTTTGGGACGAAGGATTTCGCGAAGAAAAGGAGGCGAGAGGGGCTGTGGGACCCCTCCTCACCAGGTGGCGCGGCCAGGCCATGGGCCGCGCCGGCCTGTGGTCTGGGCCCACCTTGGGTCCCCTCGGCTCCCCCTTCTGGCTTCCTTCGTCATCTGGAAAAATAGGATTTTTGGTATAATTTCCTTCCACAGTTGATCTTCCGAAATATTGCGTTCTGACGGTTGATGTCTACGCCCCCTCCTTTTCCTGTAGACAGTGTTGGGCCTCCAAGAGCAGAGGTTTGTAGAACAGCAGCAAGTTTCCCTTAAGTGGATCACCTCAGGGAGGAAGAGGTCAAAGATATCCCTCTCATGCAACCCTGCAACCACAAAGCAAGAAGTCTCTTGTGTCCCCAACACACCTAATAGGTGCACTAGTTCGGCGAAGAGATAGTGAAATACAGGTGGTATGAATATATATGAGCAGTAGCAACGGCACCAGAAAAGTGCTTTGCCCAGGACAAGAACAAGCAGTAGTAACGCAGCAGTAGTAACGCAGTAAAACAGTAAACAAGCAGCGATAGCAGTATTTAGGAACAAGGCCTAGGGATCATACTTTCACTAGTGGACACTCTCAACTTTGATCACATAACAGAATAGATAAATGCATACACTACACTCTCTTGTTGGATGATGAACACCATTGCGTAGGATTACACGAACCCTCAATGCCGGAGTTAACAAGCTCCACAATTCAATGTTCATATTTAAATAACCTTAGAGTGCACGACAGATCAACACAACTAAACCAAGTACTAACGTAGCATGCACACTGTCACCTTCACACTACGAAAGGAGGAATAGATCACATCAATACTATCATAGCAATAGTTAACTTCATAATCTACAAGAGATCACAATCATAGCCTACACCAAGTACTACACGATGCACACACTGTCACCATTACACCGTGCAGGAGGAATAAACTACTTTAATAACATCACTAGAGTAGCACACAGATAAATTGTGATACAAAACACATTGCAATCATAAAGAGATATAAATAAGCACTTCACTATGCCATTCATAACATTGAATAAGTATTCTGTGAAATATAGCCTAAGAGACCCACACGGTGCACACACTGTCACCTTTACACACGTGGGACAAGGAGTCTCCGGAGATCACATAAGTAAAATTCACTTGACTAGCATAACGACATCTAGATTACAATCATCATCATATGGATCTCAATCATGTAAGGCAGCTCATGAGATCATTGTATTGAAGTACATAGAGAGAGAGATGAACCACATAGCTACCGGTACAGCCCCGAGCCTCGATGGAGAACTACTCCCTCCTCATGGGAGACAGCAGCGTTGATGAAGATGGCGGTGGCGTCGATGGAGAAGCCTTCCGGGGGCACTTCCCCGCCCCGGCGGCGTGCCGGAACAGAGACTTTTGTCCCCCAGATCTTGGCTTCGCGATGGCGGCGACTCTGGAAGGTTTTTGCGGGTTTCGTCGATCATGGTAGGGTTTTCGCGATGGAGGCTTTAAGTAGGCAGAAGGGAGGCGTCAGAGGGGGTCTGGGGCCACCAGACACTAGGGCGGCGCAGCCAGGGCCTGGGCCGCGCTAGCCCCATGTGTGGTGGGCCTGTGGCCCCCCTCTGTCCTCTCTCGGGTGTTCTGGAAGCTTCGTGTGAAAATAGGATGCTGGGCGTTGATTTCGTCCAATTCCGAGAATATTTCCTTACTAGGATTTCTGAAACCAAAAACAGCAGAAAACAGGAACTGGCACTTCGGCATCTCGTCAATAGGTTAGTTCCGGAAAATGCATAAATATGACATAAAGTATGCATAAAACATGTAGATATCATCAATAATGTGGCATGGAACATAAGAAATTATCGATACGTCGGAGACGTATCAGCATCCCCAAGCTTAGTTCCTGCTCGTCCCGAGCAGGTAAACGATAACAAAGATAATTTCTGGAGTGACATGCCATCATAACCTTGATCATAATATTGTAAGCATATGTAATGAATGCAGCGATCAAAACAATGGTAATGACATGAGTAAACAAATGAATCATGTAGCAAAGACTTTTCATGAATAGTACTTTCAAGACAAGCATCAATAAGTCTTGCATAAGAGTTAACTCATAAAGCAATAAATTCATAGTAAAGGAATTGAAGCAACATAAAGGAAGATGAAGTTTCAGCGGTTGCTTTCAACTTGTAACATGTATATCTCATGGATAGTTGTCAATGCAAAGTAATATAACAAGTGCAATATGCAAGTATGTAGGAATCAATGCACAGTTCACACAAGTGTTTGCTTCTTGAGGTGGAGAGAAATAGGTGAACTGACTCAACATAAAAGTAAAAGAAAGGCCCTTCGCAGAGGAAAGCATTGATTGCTATATTTGTGCTAGACCTTTTATTTTGAAAACAAGAAACAATTTTGTCAACGGTAGTAATAAAGCATATGAGTTATGTAAATTATATCTTACAAGTTGCAAGCCTCATGCATAGTATACTAATAGTGCCCGCACCTTGTCCTAATTAGCTTGGATTTACATGGATTATCATGGCATAGCACATGTTTCAACCAAGTGTCACAAAGGGGTACCTCTATGCCGCCTGTACAAAGGTCTAAGGAGAAAGCTCGCATTGGATTTCTCGCTTTTGGTTATTCTCAACTTAGACATCCATACCGGGACAACATAGACAACAGATAATGGACTCCTCTTTAATGCATAAGCATTCAACAACAGATAATATTCTCATAAGAGATTGAGGTTTGTTGTCCAAACTGAAACTTCCACCATGGATCATGGCTTTAGTTAGCGGCCCAATGTTCTTCTCTAACAATATGCATACTCAAACCATTTGATCATGATAAATCACCCTTACTTCAAACAAGACGAACATGCATAGCAACTCACATGATATTCAACAAAGAAATAGTTGATGGCGTCCCCAGGAACATGGTTATCGCTCAACAAGCAACTTATAAGAGATAAGATGCATAAGTACATATTCAATACCACAATAGTTTTTAGGCTATTTGTCCCATGAACTATATATTGCAAAGATAAAGAATGGAAATTTTAAAGGTAGCACTCAAGCAATTTACTTTGGAATGGCGGAGAAATACCATGTAGTAGGTAGGTATGGTGGACACAAATGGCATAGTGGTTGGCTCAAGGATTTTGGATGCATGAGAAGTATTCCCTCTCGATACAAGGTTTAGGCTAGCAAGGTTGTTTAAAGCAAACACAAGTATGAACCGGTACAGCAAAACTTACATAAGAACATATTGCAAGCATTATAAGACTCTACACTGTCTTCCTTGTTGTTCAAACCCTCACCAGAAAATATCTAGACTTAGAGAGACCAATCATGCAAACCAAATTTTAGCAAGCTCTACAGTATTTCTTCACTAATAGGTGCAAAGTATATGATGCAAGAGCTTAAACATGAGCACAACAATTGCCAAGTGTCTAATTATTCAAGACATTATACCATTTACCACATGTAGCATTTTCTGTTTCCAACCATATAACAATTAACGAAGCAGTTTCAACCTTCGCCATGAACATTAAAAGCTAAGAACACATGTGTTCATATGAACCAGCGGAGCGTGTCTCTCTCCCAAACAAGCATTTATTCAAGCAAAACAAAAATAAAAACAAACAGACGCTCCAAGTAAAGTACATAAGATGTGACCGAATAAAAATATAGTTTCAAGAGAAGTGACCTGATAAGTTATCGATGAAAAAGGGGATGCCTTGGGCATCCCCAAGCTTAGATGCTTGAGTCTTCTTGAAATATGCAGGGATGAACCACCGGGGCATCCCCAAGCTTAGAGCTTTCACTCTTCTTGATCATATTGTATCATCCTCCTCTCTTGACCCTTGAAAATTTCCTCCACACCAAACTCAAATCAAACTCATTAGAGGGTTAGTGCATAATCAAAAACTCACATGTTCAGAGGTGACACAATCATTCTTAACACTTCTGGACATTGCTCAAAGCTACTGGAAGTCAATGGAACAAAGAAATCCATCCAACATAGCAAAAGAAGAAATGCGAAATAAAAGGCAGAATCTGTCAAAACAGAACAGTCCGTAAAGACGAATTTTATTGAGGCACCAGACTTGCTCAAATGAAAATGCTCAAATTGAATGAAAGTTGCGTACATATCTGGGGATCACTCACGTAAATTGGCATAATTTTCTGAGTTACCTACAGAGAATTCAACCCAAATTCGTGACAGCAAGAAAATCTGTTTCTGCGCAGTAATCCAAATCTAATATCAACCTTACCATCAAAGACTTTACTTGGCACAACAATGCAATAAAGTAAGATAAGGAGATGTTGCTACAGTAGTAACAACTTCCAAGACACAAATATAAAACAAAGTACTGTAGTAAAATAAACACATGGGTTATCTCCCAAGAAGTGCTTTCTTTATAGCCATTAAGATGGGCTCAGCAGTTTTAATGATGCACTCGCAAGAAATAAGAGTTGAAGCAAAAGAGAGCATCAAGAGGCAAATTCAAAACAAATTTAAGCCTAACATGCTTCCTATGCATAGGAATCTTGTAAATAAACAAGTTCATGAAGAGCAAAGTGACAAGCATAGGAAGATAAAACAAGTGTAACCTCAAAAATTTCAGCATATAGAGAGGTGTTTTAGTAACATGAAAACTTCTACAACCATATTTTCCTCTCTCATAATAACTTTCAGTAGTGTCATGAGCAAACTCAACAATATAACTATCACATATAGCATTCTTATCATGAGTCTCATGCATAAAATAATTACTACTCCCAACATAAGCATAGTCATTCTTATTAATTGTAGTGGGAGCAAATTCAACATAGTAGCTATCATCAAATATAGGAGGCATATTGTAATCATAATCAAATTTATCCTCCATAGTAGGTGGCACCAAAAGGCTACTATCATTATAATCATCATAAATAGGAGGCAAAGTATCATCAAAGAAAATTTTCTCCTCAATGCTTGGGAGACTAAAAATATCATGCTCATCAAAACCAGCTTCCCCAAGCTTAGAATTTTCCATATCATTAGCAAAAATGGTGTTCAGAGCGTTCATACTAATATGTTCCATGGGTTTTTTAATTTCCACATCAACCCATCCATGTCTTAAATCAGGAAATAGAATAAGAAGCTCATTGTTGTCCATTATGCCTAACTAGTGTAAACAAGAAACAAAAAGATGCAATTGCAGGATCTAAAGGAAATAGCTTCGAGCACTTACAACGGTACCAGAAAAGTGTTTGGTTACCTGGGACCAGAGTGTGAGTGCCTTTTACCTTTCCTCCCCGGCAACGGCGCCAGAAAATAGCTTGATGTCTACGCCCCCTCCTTTTCCTGTAGACAGTGTTGGGCCTCCAAGAGCAGAGGTTTGTAGAACAGCAGCAAGTTTCCCTTAAGTGGATCACCCAAGGTTTATCTAACTCAGGGAGGAAGAGGTCAAAGATATCCCTCTCATGCAACCCTGCAACCACAAAGCAAGAAGTCTCTTGTGTCCCCAACACACCTAATAGGTGCACTAGTTCGGCGAAGAGATAGTGAAATACAGGTGGTATGAATATATATGAGCAGTAGCAACGGCACCAGAAAAGTGCTTTGCCCAGGACAGTAAACAAGCAAAGAGTAACGCAAAGAAACAGTAAACAAGCAGCGATAGCAGTATTTAGGAACAAGGCCTAGGGATCATACTTTCACTAGTGGACACTCTCAACTTTGATCACATAACAGAATAGATAAATGCATACTCTACACTCTCTTGTTGGATGATGAACACCATTGCGTAGGATTACATGAACCCTCAATGCCGGAGTTAACAAGCTCCACAATTCAATGTTCATATTTAAATAACCTTAGAGTGCACGACAGATCAACACAACTAAACCAAGTACTAACGTAGCATGCACACTGTCACCTTCACACTACGAAAGGAGGAATAGATCACATCAATACTATCATAGCAATAGTTAACTTCATAATCTACAAGAGATCACAATCATAGCCTACGCCAAGTACTACACGATGCACACACTGTCACCATTACACCGTGCAGGAGGAATAAACTACTTTAATAACATCACTAGAGTAGCACACAGATAAATTGTGATACAAAACACATTGCAATCATAAAGAGATATAAATAAGCACTTCACTATGCCATTCATAACAGTGAATAAGTATTCTGTGAAATATAGCCTAAGAGACCCACACGGTGCACACACTGTCACCTTTACACACGTGGGACAAGGAGTCTCCGGAGATCACATAAGTAAAATTCACTTGACTAGCATAACGACATCTAGATTACAATTATCATCATATGGATCTCAATCATGTAAGGCAGCTCATGAGATCATTGTATTGAAGTACATAGAGAGAGAGATGAACCACATAGCTACCGGTACAGCCCCGAGCCTCGATGGAGAACTACTCCCTCCTCATGGGAGACAGCAGCGTTGATGAAGATGGCGGTGGCGTCGATGGAGAAGCCTTCCGGGGGCACTTCCCCGTCCCGGCGGCGTGCCGGAATAGAGACTCCTGTCCCCCAGATCTTGGCTTTGCGATGGCGGCGGCTCTGGAAGGTTTTTGCGGGTTTCGTCGATCGTGGTAGGGTTTTCGCGACGGAGGCTTTAAGTAGGCGGAAGGGAGGCGTCAGAGGGGTCTGGGGCCACCAGACACTAGGGCGGCGCGGCCAGGGCCTGGGCCGCGCCAGCCCCATGTGTGGTGGGCCTGTGGCCCCCCTCTGTCCTCTCTCGGGTGTTCTGGAAGCTTCGTGTGAAAATAGGATGCTGGGCGTTGATTTCGTCCAATTCCGAGAATATTTCCTTACTAGGATTTCTGAAACCAAAAACAGCAGAAAACAGGAACTGGCACTTCGGCATCTCGTCAATAGGTTAGTTCCGGAAAACGCATAAATATGACATAAAGTATGCATAAAACATGTAGATATCATCAATAATGTGGCATGGAACATAAGAAATTATCGATACGTCGGAGACGTATCAACGGTGCTTTTTCCAGCAGAATCCTGGCTCTGGTGCTTGATCCTCCAATAATGATGAAACATGCAAAATAGATGAAATAACATAAGTATTGTGTCCAAATATGAAATATATCAATGAATAACAGCAAATTATGATATAAAATAGTGATGCAAATTGGACGTATCAAGAGGTTATGCCGAGGCTGCCTCAGTTGAAAGTGAAATGACGTGAATTGAGGTGAATTGTACGGCCAAGCCCTGTGCAGTTCCCGGGATAATAGTTGGCTATCACCGGGAGGCCAAGCTCATGGGGAGAGGTGCCTATACTAGGAGATGTAAGTGAAAGGTTAACGGTTGATGATCCGCGTACTGAGTTACGACGATTCGGGGTTATCCCTGACGGATGTAATCAAATGTTGTGGCACAAGTGTGCAACCTCTGCAGAGTGTAAACCTATTCGAATAGCCGCGTCCGCGGTCATAGACAATTGAAAAGGCCATACTGTTTCCGTCATCAGAAGTTTCTATCTTTTTGACTTGGGAATTGAACTTGAAAGGTGACTTTGAATTTGAATCACAACAGAGTTGTGGGAATGACACTAATGTTCCCACTTGAGTTAGTTAGCACATGAGGAGTTGTTTACTAAAATGTTTCTAAAACTAAAATTGGCTTTATGCAAATAACCCTAGAGCTTAGAACACTCTCAATAGCAATGTTAGTACTTACATTAGTATTAGTTTGCGAGTACTTGAAAGTACTCACGGATTTGTCCCTGGCTATTCAAATGGCCAGACTATGAAGCCGAACAGTAGTATGAAGATGACGACCAGCAGGATGTCTACAACAACTAGGAGCTTCTAACGTCAAGCGTTGCCTGTGGGATAGATAGTCCACTACTACTTCGCTTCCGCTACGTATTTGTGTAATGATCAATAGATCAAGTGTTGTAATGAGACTGGATCATGTGATCCTATTTGTGTAATGACTATGTTGGTATTGTAATGAATGATGACTCTTTGATATTCAACTGTTATGTCTCGCAAAAACAATCTTCCTGGGATTGCGATGTATGGCATAATAGGCATTTGGGCTTAAAAATCCGGGTGTTGATAAGTTGGTATCAGAGCCATTGTTTGACCTTAGGAGACCCTAGTTCGAAATGGACGTTCTGAAAATTTAGTTTCAAAAACAAATGAAGTGAGTATTTCTGAAAAACTAAGTCTTTGTCTTCTCTTGGAGTTCTTTGGGAAACTAAGAAGTCATGCTCTTCCTTAGATATGTACCTAAAATTTTGCCACACTTGTTCACTTCTCTAACTTAATCCTTCACTTCACTTTCAGATGAAGCCCGTGAACACGAAGTTTTACCAGCTTGGGTATGGGGGAAGCTTGATCTTCGAGCACGACCTCAACGCCCTGTCCGATCACCTTGATCGCCCTTACCCGGAGTTCCACGGAGTCCAGGTCACTGACCAGCCAGGAGGAGAGCTGCAGTGGATCATCACCGCTGACTTGAGGGGCAAGATGGAGCCTCCCACTTCTGAGAGGATCCTCTTCTCCTTCAGGGAAAGCAACTGGCTGGACGGACTTGCCCGCGCTCTGCAGGAAGGACTTGCACGCTTGAGTGGGATGAGCGGGGAGGCCCTCAAGGACCCTCGCTTTTCTCACCTCGCCAGGCGTAACTCCGCTGGAGAGCCCATGGACATGCAGCCCCACCCGGAGCTGAAGCACCATGTGGAGCATCTCGACTTCATCCTGTACCACACCCAGCAGGATCTCGACCACGCTCGTGAGTACGCCAACCAGACTCACGCCCACATCATCCAGCAGGGCGAAGCCATCAAGATGCTCGCCAAGGACCGCAGGACCCTCCGCCAGCAACGTACCAAGAAGGACACTACCATCACTCGCCTCCGCGAGAAGATAGCATCCTTGGAGGCCACTGTCAAGGCCCAAGAGGAGCAGATGAAGAAGATGGAGGAAGATGGAGAAGACATTCAGGGAGGAGGAGCCTTCCTGAGTGATGATGACGACTTCGAGGAGGATGAGTTCACCGAGGAGGAGGACTACGAGTTCCTGGACGCCGGAGAGGATGACTACATCCCCATAGATGTAGATGAGGAGTAGTTTCACTTGTTCACTATCGTAGGTGTGAGTTGTATCCCGCCCCATGTATCGTAGCTTGGAGAAGAAGGGTTCTTAAAACCCTTAGCGTGTTATCTTGTAATGTGTGCTGTTTGTTATGAATGAATGTATGTTTGTTGTATCATGAAAAGACTTCAAGTTTTAAGCTTTTAACTTAAACACAAAACAAGCCATAGAGATTTCCCTCTTATCTCATGATCTATCTCAATGTTCAGATGGCCCCTCCAACTCGTAGCGTGACTCAAGATGCCATGATGCAGATGTTGCAAACCATGCTGGAAGATAGGGAAGCTGAACGAGCTGAACGACAAGCCAACCTTGCAGCACTTCAACAGCTTGCCAACAACAATCAGGGCCATCATGATCACCCAGGATCTAAGCTCAAGAACTTCCAGAACACAAACCCGCCAGTATTCAGCAAGACTGCGGAACCCCTTGATGCAGATGATTGGCTCCAAACTATGGAGAACAATCTAGAAGTGGCTGGAGTAGAGGCCAACGAGAAAGTGCTGTTTGCCACGCACTACTTAGCAGGACCAGCAAGAGCTTGGTGGACCAACACCCGTGCCATGAACGCGGGACAATTCATGACTTGGGCAGATTTCAAGCTCAAGTTCAGCAAGTACCATGTGCCCCCGGGTCTGATAAAGAAGATGAGGGATGAATTCCGTGAACTGAAGCAAGGCAGGATGTCCGTGGTGGAATACCGCGACAGATTTCTGACTCTGTCAAGGTACGCCCCGGATGAGACTGATACCACCGATAAAAGGAAGCAAAGGTTTCTGAACGGACTGCATGATGAGATGCAGACTGTGTTGGTGAATATCCCCTTCGCCGACCTTGAAGCCCTTGTAGACTCCGCCATCCAAATGGAGGGCAAACTGCATCAAGCCAATGAGAACCGCAAGCGCCGCATGATGAATTAGAGTGGGCCCAGCAATGCCCCACGGTATCGCCCCAGCTCAAGCGGAGGCTTCGCCTCCAGGAACAACAAGCCCAATGCACAGATGTCACGTCCGGGTTTTCAGAACCGGAGTGGAGGAAACCCCAGGCCAGGAGGCCACCACAACAACAACAGCAACTACAACAACAACAACTTCAACCACGCTCCGCCGAGAGCCCCCAACAACAACAACAACAACACCAACACCGCTCCAAGGACTGGAAGCAACGCCATCCCCGTTGCAACCAAGGACACGGCCACAATCACCTGCTATGAATGTGGAGTTGTGGGATACTACTCCAATGAGTGCCCCAAAAGGTTAGCCAAGATTGCCGCCAACACCGCTGCACCTGCTCAGCAGCAACGCCGTGTCTCCACCGGCAAGAAGTTCGCCCCCAACAACCCGAACAACCGTGGAGGCCGCCTCTTCGACATGAACGCCGAGGAAGCCCAGGAAGCACCAGACGTGGTGCTGGGTATGTTCTCTGTTAACTCAATACCAGCAAGAGTTTGATTCTGGAGCATCGCATTCTTTTGTTACAGAAGATTTTGTTTGCACTAGTAAGATTCAACCAATCAGTTTGAAACATGTCATGATAGTTCAAATACCTGGGTCAAACACCAAAGCTAGAAAATTTTGCAAAGATGTACCCATCAGAATTCATGAAATAGATTTTTACGCCAACTTGATTGTTCTGGGAATAAAAGGATTGAAAGTAGTACTGGGTATGGATTGGATGTCGAAACATCATGGATTGATTGACTGTGCCAAGAAGGTCATCACCATGACTAGTAGCACCGAAATAATAATAGAACATGTGTCTGAGAGACTACCCAGAAAGTTCACTTGCAACTAGAGTTTAGCCAAGCCAACCCTGGATCAGATCAGGGTCGTTTGTCGATACCCTGATGTGTTTCCGGAGGATCTACCCGGTATGCCCTCAGATCGGGATATCGAGTTCATCATCGAGTTAATCCCTGGAACCGGACCTATAGCCCAGAGAGCCTATAGCATGAACCCCGCAGAGTTAGTGGAACTGAAAAAGCAACTGGATGATATGTTGTTCAAAGGTCTGATTCGACCAAGTGCGTCGCCTTGGAGATCGCCAGTTTTGTTTGTGGATAAGAAAGACGGTGCCACTCGTTTATGTAAGGATTACCGTAAGCTTAACGATGTCACCATCAAAAACAAATACCCCTTGCCAAAGATAGAAGACATGTTTGACTAGCTGACCGGTGCCCGAGTGTTCTCTAAGATTGATCTTAGGACAGGTTACCATCAACTGAAGATCCGTGCAACAGATATTCCTAAGACTGCCTTTACCACCAGATATGGATTGTATGAATACAATGTCATGTCATTTGGATTGACCAATGCCCCTGCTTATTTCATGAATCTCATGAATAAGATCTTTATGGACTTTTTGGATAAGTTTGTCGTTGTCTTCATCGACGACATTCTTATCTACTCCAAATCCGAAGAAGAACATGAGCAACATTTGGAAGTGGTCCTAGAAACCCTTAGGCAGCACAAGTTGTACGCCAAGTTTAGCAAATGCGAGTTTTGGTTGAAGGAAGTAGGATTCCTGGGACACATCTTGTCTGCAGGAGGAATTGCCGTAGATCCCGCTAAAATCAAAACCGTTGAGGAATGGAAAGCCCCAACCACCCAGACTGAAGTCCGGGCATTTCTGGGATTAGCGGGATATTACCGCAGATTCGTGGAAGGATTTTCCAGCATCGCAAGACCAATGACTCAACTGTTGAAGAAGGACAAGAAGTTTGACTGCAATGACAAATGTGAAGAAAGCTTTCAACAACTCAAGCGCAGATTAACCGCAGCCCCAATTCTGATCATGCCCGATGTCACCAAGCCATTCGACGTCTATTATGATGCATCCAAGATTGGTCTTGGATGTGTGTTGATGCAAGGAGGCAAGGTGATATCATACCTATCAAGGCAACTGAAGCAACATGAGTAGAACTATCCAACCCATGACTTGGAGTTAGCAGCCGTAGTATTAGCCCTGAAAGTTTGGCGTCATTACCTCATGGGTAATCGATGCGAGATATATTCAGATGACAAGAGCTTGAAGTATATTTTCACCCAGAAGGAGCTAAATATGAGACAGCGCAGATGGATAGAATTGATCAAGGATTACGACATGGAAATTCACTACCACCCCGGCAAGGCCAATGTGGTAGCGGATGCCCTGAGTAGACTGCTGTGTCAGTTGAACTCCATGATCGCAATAGAGCAACCCAGCCTGTTTCATGAGTTTGAACAGTTTAGACTAGAGCTAGTGAGCGAAGGATTCTTAGCGAGCATTGAGCTCCAACCCACTTTGATGAGCCAGATAAAGGAAGCCCAGAAGGGAAATGCCAGCATTGACGGAATCAAGAGTCAGATAGCTGCAGGAAAAGCACCGGGATTCACCATAGATGAAGAAGGAGTTCTTTGGTACAACAGACGCTTATGTGTACCGTCGGATTCAGAGTTGAAGCAAGTCATTCTGAAGGAAGCTCACGATACACTATATTCCATTCATCCCGGAGGAACCAAGATGTACCAAGACCTGAAGGAACAATTCTGGTGGCACGGAATGAAGCGAGAGATAGGAAGCTACATCGCCAAGTGTGATATCTGTCAACGAGTCAAAGCAGAACATCAGCGACCCGCAGGACTGTTGCAACCCTTACAGATTCCTGAGTGGAAATGGGATTCTGTCGGTATGGACTTTATCACAGGTTTGCCCAAATCTAGCAGAGGAAATGACTCCATTTGGGTAGTTATCGATAGATTAACTAAGGTTGCACATTTCATCCCCGTCAAGACCACATACCAAGGCCCAAAGCTAGCTGAGTTATACATCTCCAGAATAGTCAGCCTGCACGGAACCCCGAAGTCCATTGTGTCAGATAGAGGATCTCAATTCACCTCAAGATTCTGGCAGAAAGTGCATGAAGGACTAGGAACCCGTCTGAATTTCAGCACAGGTTATCACCCGCAGACTGACGGACAGACCGAGAGAGTCAACCAAATACTTGAAGATATGTTGAGAGCCTTTGTGCTAGAGTATGGATCCAAATGGAAAGACTGCCTACCTTACGCAGAATTCTCCTACAACAACAGTTATCAAGCCATCATACAGATGGCCCCCTTTGAAGCCCTGTACGGAAGGAAGTGCCGTACCCCTCTGAACTGGTCGGAAGTAGGAGATAGTCAAGTCTTCGGCCCAGATATTCTCTGAGAAGCCGAAGAGAAGGTGCACAAGATTCGTGAATACCTCAAGACCGCCTAGTCAAGACAGAATAGCTACGCCGACAAGAGACGCCGAGAGATGACCTTCGAGATCGGAGATTTTGTGTATCTCAAAGTCTCAACCCTCAAAGGAATGCAGAGGTTCCAACTCAGAGGAAAGCTCGCCCCCAGATATGTAGGACCCTTCAAAGTTCTGAGTTACCGAGGAGAAGTTTCTTATCATTTTGAACTACCGGAAGAAATGTCCGCTGTGCACAATGTGTTTCACATCTCACTACTTCGGAAGTGTCTGGAAGTGCCGGAGAAAACCGAAATGTTCAAGAACATCGACCACAGAGCCATTGATATCAACAAGGATCTAACATACCGTGAAGTGCCTATTCGCATCCTTGAAGAAGCTTTCAGGACCACCCGCACCAGGAGTATCAAGTTCCTGAAAATTCAATGGAGCAATCACACCGAAGAAGAAGCCACTTGGGAGCGCGAAGAAGATATGAAGAAGGAATACCCAGATCTCTTTAGTACCTAGTTTTCTTTAGATCTCGGGACGAGATCTTTTGTAAGGGGGAAGGCTTTGTAAAATCCCAGCTTTTCAATAAAGAAAGAAAGAGAGAGTTTCCCAAAAACCCAAAATTTAGAACCAACAAAAACTTTTTATCATCATATAGTGCTATGCATATAGAACACCTTGTTATTTATTTGAGTGTGCATTTTGCCATGATGCTTGCTTGTGTGATTACAATTACACTCAAACCCTAACCATGATCTCTTGATCATCCAAATACAAGGAAAAAGAAAAGAGAAAAGAAAATATAAAATATAAAATATAAAATTTCACCTCAACACACCCTTATGGCTTATGCCATTTTTGCAAATTCCTAACCTAGACCACTTTGGCTTGCACCATTGGTTGTAAATGGTTACTAAACACTTATTAGTACTTTTGGAAGCAAAGAAACTCAACTCAAATCAAATGTGAATCAAATTTGAGCTCACATGCAATATTGGTCACATGTGACATTTTTAGCCTGATGCCCACTTTGAGCCCCTGGTTTGAAAGATTTCTAAACTATACTTTCCCAACTCTTTGCACCTCATCCAAGACAACAACAAGGTGAACAACTTTGCCCAAAACCATCCCCCCAAATTCTTTCTCATTTTCAAATTGTGAGCAAGCAAAGTGGAGACCATGAAACATATGTAAGATCATATGCAATTGTGATTTTGCATTTCAACTTCATTTTTACCTCCACCACCTCCATTCTACTTCTCTTATTATATCTTTACACTCCACCAAAAATCTTTTAAAAATTCGAAAATAAATTTCTTTCGGGCATTTTATCAAACACTTTGTGGGCAGAGAGGAAAATGAGGCCCATGCTGAGATTGTGAGTTGGACCAAGTCCAACCCTGCCCTCTCTGCATCTCTGGAGATACTCTTCACCTCTCAGCACCAGTGCCCCTCCTTGCCAGCACCTCCACTTGCCCACAATGACAAGGGCATGACCATGTCGTGGCATGGCATGGCCACCCCGTGCCATCTCCCTCACCTCTCACTTCCACCCTGCACCACCATGTCTAGCATGCTCCTCTCACTCTCCTGATCACGCCCAGACCCAGCCTCGACAAAAAATCCCATCGCAGTGTGCAGAACACGACGCGCCCAGACGTGCACATGCACGCGCCAGAGCGCGCACGGCGAGCACCACTGGCACGCCCAGAGCACCCGTCGCCTCGCTCGCTCGCGTCACCTCCGCCCTGGCTCTCTGCACGACTGGCTTCACGATGTCACCGTGCACCGCCCAGACACCTCCATTGGCCCGCGGGAACGCCGCAGACGACACCCACTCCGACGACCATCGGCCACGGTGCTGCCAGCTCTCGTCATTCGCCCCGTCGCTTCAGACCACCGTTTGCTATTCCAAGAGCAGCGTGATGACCGCCTGGACGTCACCAACCGTACGCGCCCACTCCCTTTTCCCCTCGTCGCTCCAGACGCCGTCGCCATGATCGCCCCTCTCCACCGAGCCGCAACACCCCAAGCTGCTATAAAAGGAGCACCCCGCTCCTCAAATTGAGCACGCACCTCGCCTCCCCTCTTCTTCCTGACTCGCCTAGCAACCTCGCAGCTCCACATTGTCCACCAGATAGCCCCAATTGCTAGCTCACTGCCGCGCTCCGTCGTCGAAGATCGCCGGAGCAAGACGCCGCCCCAGGAGACGCCACTGCTACCAGGCGCTTCGTCATCGTCGACAACGTCGCTGCAAACACCTCCGACGACCGCCGGAGCTCCGACGAGCTCGCCGACCCCCTACCACCGCCGCTAGTGAGTTCCCCTCTCGTCGGAGACGACGACGTCCCTCGACCGTGCGATCCTCTTCTAATCGCACGGCTCACGCTCAGCGTACCGATTCGCTGGCTAAGTCCCACTGACGGGTGGCTCCCACCCTGTCAGCTGGCCCGCTGCTATGCTGGGCCGGCCCATTTCCTTCTCCCTCTGCGCAGCCCGTTAGCAGTTCCCGCCAGCCCACTTAGTTTAAATTCAAAATTCCAGATTAGATAAATTTTGCAATCTAATGTCAACTTCAAAAATCAATAGGGACAAATCTACTGGGCCAAATTTTACAAATTTTATATATTTGGAAAGCTTATCAAAAGCTCTATCCAACTACACTAGTTTGAAAACTAGATCGGTTGTAGAATTAAAGTAGTAAAATAAACAAGGCAGAGACTTTTGTGAATTCAAATAATTATTAAAAATCAACCAAAAATGCTATTAAGTTATTTTCAACTCCTATAGCTCACATTTTACTTACACTAATTGTTTCTGCAAAAATATGGCAGGATTACTTTGAGTGATCATGGCCTACTTTAATTAGAGGACTATATGGCTATTCCTAGTCAAAGATATTGTCCAATTTAAAAATAATATGGGAGCTTCTCTCTCATTTAAATCTTGTCACAAACATTTCAAAATAAGGTAGAGACCCTGGTCATTTAGGTCTCATGTGAAATTGTTTGATGATATTAAAACATTTCTATGTTAGGATTAAATTGTATGAGGTGCTTCACCTCATTTAAATCATTTTGTTAAATGATGAGTATGAAGAGGTTGACTTTGGTCAACCTAGGTCATATATTCTTCATGAAGGAAATTAAATGGTAATAAGATAATGAGAGGAAATTATTTCTCTAAGGAATTAAAAATAACACCTTAATTAGTATGAGAGGAAATTATTTTTCTTAAATGAGAAAACAAGTCCACCCACTTAATAGTAATGTGTGATGCTAGCTTAAGTTGTGTGACTCATGTGTGTGTGCTTAGTTTAGTACTTAAGTTTTGTATGATGATTGTATACCCCGTATTCGTATTTTAGACGCTAGTACCGAGGAGTATCAAGAGGAGGAGGTCTACTTCCAAGGAGAAGAAGACCACTTTGACCAATTCACCAACCAAGGCAAGATAATACTCTTGCAAAGTTCAAAGCACACCATGAGCAAGGCATCACACCCTTTTTCTTTATGTTAATGATCCTATTTTTCCAAGTTTTTACTTTACAAGCTTTAATACTTTTGTTTTATCAAAGTACTTTTGATTTATGATTCACTTGGTTAGATTTGGATTAGTACAAGAGTATCAAAGTTAGCCTAGAAGCAAAGCATGTTACTTAGCACCCCTCATACCTAGATGCTAGTGCTAAATTAAAAATGACTACTCTAGATGGGAACATGTGTTTGTGAAATGATAGAGAAAACCTTGGAATGATGAGTCATTTCCATTGAATGATTTTTGAAGGTGAATATGACATGAATTTGACTTGGTGAAATGGTTAAAAACTGATGATTGAGTTGGATGCGATACCATTCCAATTCTTGAGTACCCCCACAATACCTGATTATGGGTAAGGCTTAGCTGGAAATTTATGTGTCTTAGTATGGGTTCCCTCTAAACAAGCGTCATAGAGGTTATGCCGAGGCTGCCTCCGTTGAAAGTGAAATGACGTGAATTGAGGTGAATTGTACGGCCAAGCCCTGTGCAGTTCTCGGGATAACAGTTGGCTATCACCGGGAGGCCAAGCTCATGGGGAGAGGTGCCTATACTAGGAGATGTAAGTGAAAGGTTAACGGTTGATGATCCGCGTACTGAGTTACGACGATTCGGGGTTATCCCTGACGGATGTAATCAAATGTTGTGGCACAAGTGTGCAACCTCTGCAGAGTGTAAACCTATTCGAATAGCCGCGTCCGCGGTCATGAACAATTGGAAAGACCATACTGTTTCCGTCATCAGAAGTTTCTATCTTTTTGACTTGGGAATTGAACTTGAAAGGTGACTTTGAATTTGAATCACAACAGAGTTGTGGGAATGACACTAATGTTCCCACTTGAGTTAGTTAGCATATGAGGAGTTGTTTACTAAAATGTTTCTAAAACTAAAATTGGCTTTATGCAAATAACCCTAGAGCTTAGAACACTCTCAATAGGAATGTTAGTACTTACATTAGTATTAGTTTGCGAGTACTTGAAAGTACTCATGGCTTTGTCCCTGGCTATTCAACTGGCCAGACTATGAAGCCGAACAGCGGTATGAAGATGACGACCAGCAGGATGTCTACAACAACTAGAAGCTTCTAACGTCAAGCGTTGCCTGTGGGATAGATAGTCCACTACTACTTCGCTTCCGCTACGTATTTGTGTAATGATCAATAGATCAAGTGTTGTAATGAGACTGGATCATGTGATCCTATTTGTGTAATGACTATGTTGGTATTGTAATGAATGATGACTCTTTGATATTCAATTGTTATGTCTCGCAAAAACAATCTTCCTGGGATTGCGATGTATGGCATAATAGGCATCTATAACACATGGAGTGCGCTATACACGTGTTACTGGAAAATAGAACATAAAGCAAACAGAGCTTGGCTCGGGTGGTTAGGTCCCTTGTGGTGGAACCAGCCCACCCAGATTTAAGTTCTAGAATTGGCATGGGTGTTTGCATTTACCTGGATTTATTCCAGGATTTAACCGGCACTATGCTTTTAGTGGTAGGTGACGTGCCCGTCAACAGCGAGGCACCAGTGGTGACTTCGTCAACCTCAATATATGCCGGCTCAATCCCTCGGAGGTGAAAATAGGGGTAGAGTGTGCGTGCGTGTGTTCATAGGAGTGTTTGTACACTACGGGAAAAACTGTTTTTGTCGTGCAACTATTTGCACGGCAAAGGGCCCTATATGCACGTCAAAGGTCGCACGGTAATGCCATTGACGGCAAATGTTACTTTGCCATGCGCCTCGCCAATGTTGCACAGAAAAGGCTTTGCCGTGCGACGCCGTACGGCAAAGATCGCTTCTTTGCCGTGTGCCAAATATGTTTTATCTAAAAAAAAGCTCCAAACTGGCCATGTGACAAATATGTTTTATCTAAAAAAAAGCTCCAAACTGGTAGGGAAAGAGTGCAATCTTGCCACTGAGTTAAGCGTTTGTTTGTTGATAACTATACCACGCCACACCTTTTGAGCTGAGAAAAAAAATTCAGTTTTTACATCTTTTCCATACGCTTACACTAGGCAAAGGTTTGCTTTGCCGTGTGTTTGTTAAAAACACTAGGCAAAGACTTGTTTTGCCGTGCGTTTGTTAAAAACACTAGGCAAAGGCGTGCACGGCAATGTCTTTTGTGCTTTGCCGTGTGCCAACACCTTTGCCGTGCAGCCTACCTTTGTCGTGCGTTTTGTAGGTCCTTTGCCGTGCAACTTTCTTTGTCGTGCGCTTTGTTGGTCCTTTGCCGTGCAACTTTCTTTGTCGTGCGCTCGTGTCTGTATTTGCCGTGGCCAAAATCTTTGCCGTGCGTTTTTCTACGTGGGCAAATCTTCGCTGTGCGGGGACACATGGCAAGATAGCACGGCAACAACAGTTTTTCCCATAGTGGTACGTGCGTGTTTGTGAGCGTCTGCGTTGTACTGTGTTCTAAAAAAACAGAAAGTGGTCACGCACAATTATATCAATGGATTCATATTAAGGTTTTCGTGATATATAATTTGTATTTGTTGGTTAATTAAAATTTTGTTTTAACTCTAAGTTAGCCTAATAAACCGAGACGGTCTTAGTCAAAAAAGTGTCACATGAGGTTTTGAACACATGAAGTGCGCTATACTCGTGTTAATTGAGAATAGAAAGCAGTCACACACACGATCCAAATCATGGTGTTTAACAAACAAATACTAGTCATGACGCACATAATTACATCCGAAATTAACATGCTGATCACAAGTGGAAGTATAAAAATATCCACAGATCAAGATCCAAGTCGTCCTGTCCTCTCTGCTGAAACTGCCATAATGTTCGTTACTTGGAAAGACTGAACACATTTAAAACTCAAAGCCAAGCTGGATTTCATGTAGGCGAACAAGTTTAGATTTACAGACTGAACATACCGATCAATCACATGGTAGTAATAGTAGAATAAAGTGTAAAATATAATATCGACAAGGATGATTCTTTAACTGCCTAACCGGTTACCTACTGCGACACACCAACCCAAAGAGAACAATCAGCACGAGCGATGCATGGACCACGTCATGACGTCAACCGACGCAGCCACCGCCGCAGCCACCTCCGCACCCGCCGCCGCAGCCACCGCCGCGCCTCTGCTTCTGCTGCTGCTGCGGAGGGTACGCGTAGCCCGGGGGCGGCGGGTAACCGTAGCCCTGGGGCGGCTGCTGCGCCGGGTAGCCGTACGCGCCGGCGGGAGGCGGCGGCGGCTGGCCCTGGCCGTAGTAGTAGACGCCGTTGTTGTTCTGCTTCTTCATCCCGTCGGCGCAGCCGAAGGCGGCCACGGCGGCCACCGCCACCGTGGCCACGACCGCCAAGGCCAGCAGCAAGGCGGGGCTCCCCGCCACGTCGTCGACCGCCATGGCGTGGTCGACACCCAGGACGCCTAGCCTCACCATTCCCCCTGGCTGCTCGTTACTGGAGCACGGAGCAAGAAAACGAAAACGATGAGTGAGACTGTGGGAGGAGGTTGCGCGGGAGGCGGGGAGATAAGCACCGGCCGGGGTTTGGTTTTCCCAAGTCAAAGTCTTTCGCTAGGGTAAAAGAATACTCGGCGTGAGAGCGATCAGGGGAAGGTATCTAGCTATACTTCCAGGACCGTTTGCCTGCAATGCAGGGAGTGTCCACCTATGTAAAGGCTCAACTGCAACATACACTCCCTCGGCGACCCGTAAGTAACAGTCAGCTCGATCGAACTTCCTCAAGTTGTCAACTCAAACATTACTCCATCAACTCAGCCTGACTCTGCATCTAGTCACACACACACACACACACTTGCGTCGCATACTAGCAATGCCTGTGGAGTATCACTTTTTTTTTTTCGAGAACCCGCAACAGCGTGCGCGTTATTGTATTAAGCTGACAAGAAACGCCAAGAATGGCTACAACACCACCCATGCCTTTTGGCTTACAACACACTCCTACAACACCGACACCAAGCACACCTTGCCCAACCTCAACCCAAGAATGGCGAGGCGGCGGGGCACAGAGTCTCCAAACCGCGTCACAGCCAACTCCAACAACACGACCAACATTCCAAGTTGCCCAGACCAACGTACCACGTACCACGTCATACGCCTAGAAGATGAAGCGCGCGATTGGCAGGATGTGGCCAAACTTGGGAATGGGTCGACAAGCGTGTTGGCGATGGTGTACATTGCGCTCCAGAGACTCACACCTTGAGCAGTAGCAGCCGGCGAGGCTACCATCACCGAGAGCCATCCCTCGCAGCCAAAACAGCGCCTTCAAGAAGGGGACGACGTTGCTGCGCCGCCGCTGCCCGGTCCGGCAAATCAGACCTAGGGTTTCCCCTGGCGTCGAGGGTAGAAACGGTCAGGACCCAAAACCACGCCTCCAAGGAGGGAGATGGCACCCACAGGTGTCACCGTGGTCTGCAACAGAAGAACCGAGCAGGGTTTTCACCCGGGCCAAAGACCGCCCAATGGCGAGATGGAGACGCGCTAAAAGCCGACATGAACCACCGCAACAGGAGGCAACTAGAGGTCGACAGAGAAGGGCGAAACGCACCAAAAGCCACCGCAGCAGCGACCCAAAACCGGCCAGAAACGAGACCGAGATGGTCTGCTCCTGGTAGTTGGGTCGCTGCTGCCGCCGGAGCACTCCGGCCACCACCGCCATCGGAGGACCACCAAGGGGACAGCCCTCCGAAGACAAAGATACAAAGCTGAGCCAGCGCTGCCAAGGAGGGGGAGTCGCTCGCTCGAGCCCATCTGGGCCGTGCAAGCCCATCTAGGCCCGCAAACCGAAACGCCGCCGGCGCACCAGGCCGTCATGGGCGGACGAGCAGAGCACGACGCGTCGGGCCAGCGGCGACCTCAGCACCCTCCACCAGCCCGCCGACGCAAGCCCACGCCGCCCGCCGCCACGAACGACGCCGCCTGGAACGCGGAGCCGCCGCCACGAGGACGCCGCACGAACGCGGAGCCACCACGCCGTCGCCGAGACGACCGCGCCGTCGCGCCCTCCGTCAGCGGGACGCCCACCACGACCGCAGAGACCCGCGCCTCCACCACCGCGCGTGGGAGAAGAAAGTCCCCGCCGCCGCCGGCCCCGCACGGGCTTTGCCCGGCGGCGCCCTCTGGCGGCGGCGAGGAGAAGGGGGCCTGGGGAGGGCTGAGGGGAGGCGCCGCCAGAGAGCTCCCGGTCGCTCGCGGGAGCTCGCCTGTGGAGTATCTCGAGTAGATCACACCGAATTGATCATCCTATCAATCTGTCTAGCTCCGCTGCGACTGCTGGGATCGAGCAAGCGAGACCGGGCATGCATCCTTTTCGACATTGATGCCAGGGTAGTTCATCACATGACCGACCATGGACTTTTGGACTATCCAGCAAACCGATGGCAACAACTGATCAAAAACCAACCACATGCGTAAGTCTCAGACGGCTACAACTGATCAACAACGTGTACGTTCATAATATGCTCCACATATTCCACACGGAAAATTTTGCTGCAGAACGAGGGTGGCATTAACTGGTAATATGATCCCAGGGGAGAATATATCGTCCTGCCCATATCCGTGTCGCTGAATAGATGGTGCGACGAGAGTCTTGGAAACCGAACATGTATGGGGCATGTATGATGGAGAACATATCCTCTTGGTCACGTTTGTTTGCAGCGGAGCTCGGATCAAAATTTAAAGTCATCCATTCTTTTCTTGACATGATGAAGCAATTCGGAGATCTAAACCATATTGACGCCACGCTAGGTGAATTGTCATTGATGCCTCCCAAAAAAGCGACCAGGGAGCATGTGTGTCAATGCGGAAAACAACATCAGCCGTTGATGACGATGTAAACTCAAGATACTTTCACCTTCACGCTTCAAACCATTTTCGAAAAAAGGTAATATGAAATATTGAAGACCACTTTAATGGCCATTTCTTCGAGTAGAAAACCGATTTTCCAATATTGATAGTCCGGGAAAGAACTGAGGTCTTCAAGGCTATACCAATCACTACGGCAAAACAGGGCTTTGCCGTGCAGCCCAAACGCACGGCAAAGGGACAAATCGGCTCGGCAAAGCCTTTGCCGTGCGGCCGTGCACGGCAAAGACTGCTCGGCAAAGATCCGCCCGGCAAAGGGGTCTTTGCCGTGTGCCGCGCGAAAGTCGCACGGCAAAGGCTTTGCCGAGCGACGCAGCATTGCCGTGAGCTGTGGCCTCGTTGCCGTGCGGATTCCTTTGCCGTGCGTTTGGCCTCTTTGCCGTGCGAGTTTCTTTGCCGTGCGCTTCCTCTCCAACTCGCACGGCAAAGATTTGGCTTTGCCGTGTGCTTCTCTTCCACCATGCACGGCAAAGGTAGGTACAGCAACGTCAGGTGGGCAGCGTGGGCAGCCTTTGCCGTGTGCATGTGCACGGCAAAGAGTGCCTTTGCCGTGTGCTGTGGCCTTTGCCGTGTGCATGTGCACGGCAAAGATTGTGCAAATTTTGCCAGAATTTTCCTGCTTCCCCATTAATCCCTGCATATGCAATTCACAAATACAAATAACAGTCCAGATACACATATAGCACAATATATAGAGTATTGCATCATCAACAACATAGTTCATATCCAACAAAGTCCATACAATAGTTCCAAGTCGCATAATTAGTTCATACAAGCAACATCAACATCAAAGTCTCCAACATAGAATGTTCCAAGTCGCACAACAAGTTCATACACAAGCAACATCAACCTTGGCCTCTTCCTTGTCCTTCTCCACTTCCTTGTCCATCTCCACTTCCTTGTCCTTCTCCACCTCCTACAAGTTCATAGATATCTATGCATAAGTGGCATGGAATGGCTAAAATTGACATGTAAGAACTAGGATTGACATGGAAGAAGTAGAATTGATATGGAATGGCTAAAATTGACATGGAAGAAGTAGAATTGACATGGAATGGCTAAAATTGACATGGAAGAACTCGAATTGACATGGAATGGCTAAAATTGACATGGAAGAACTAGAATTGACATGGAATGGCTAAAATTGAACATAATCGCTAGAATTTGGATGAAATGGCTAAAATTCAACATAATGGCTAAGGATGACATGGAATGGCTAAAATTAACATGGAATAGGTAAAATTGAACATACTGGCTAAAATTGACATGGTTGAATGGCTAAAATTCACAAGTGACATGGTATGGAAGAATTAGAAGTGTAGGAGAACTCACCTAGAAAGCTGCTGCAGGCTCCGGATGATGCCCGTATTGTTGACGGTCAAGCCAGGTGTCGGCGGGCTCGACTTGGCGCTGCTGGAGGAGCGCCATCACAGCCGGATCAGGCGCGGGGATCTGCAATATCCAAAGTTCGGTTAGACAACAAACAAGATTGAGACGGAGATATTAAGTTAACCACTTACAAAATGTGGGAACATAGGAGGACACGACGTGCTAGGACCACTACTCCCGGTGGTGAAGTCAGCACGGTCTGGTTCATGAACATCTGCTGGAACATCTGCTGCTGTGGTTGCATCTGTTGCAACATCTGCTGCATCCGCATGTTCTCCCTAAGCTGCTTCTTTGCATCTGCATCTGCTCCTCTTGGTGCCTCCGTTCCCTTTCTTCCATCTCCGCCTACGTTGTGTTGCCGCGATGTCAGTAACATTGCAATGGAAAACATGTAATGAAGCGTAGAGGATCGACGAAGAACTTACCCGTAACTTCTCGATAGCTAGGTCCGAAGCCCGTGGGCGGGTCTCTACCCGAGGCTGCTCGCTCGTACGCCCACGACGGATCTGGCGTAGAGATGGAATGGTACTTGGGTCGACTAACCCGTCAGCAATCCATAGGCGGCCACCCTTCTTGCCTTGTCCCGCAAGCACCGCAACCTCAACGTCAAACTCTTTGGTGGTTGGGTCGGCGTCTTCGCCGTGCTTGTCCTTGAACTTCGAGCGGTACGCGCCACACTGGCCCTCCGCTAGGTCGTTGACCCACAAGGACCCCGTTTCAGGATGCGGCTCCTTCCTGGTCTTCGACTTTTGGAAAAAGCCAAACAAGTTTGGTGCCACGCCTGTCTTCACTTCCTGCAAAAGAGTACATGCAATTAAGTGAAGAGGGAGACACTTGCGGGGCTAGCAATAACATAAAACGAAAGAATGAAGAAACCACTTGCTCACCTCATCCTGCAAGGTAAGGGCCAAGTTCTTGCTGCCCAGGACATGTGATCCACCTCCCATCTCTGAACGCTTCTGCTTGCCCTCCTCGTGCTTCCGGGCGTACTCGCGGGATGTCCACCATATGACCATCGCAAGAAAGCACGCCCTGTCTTCCCCGACGTACTGAGGAGGGTGCTACATACACAAGATAGACCCATTATTAGAACATAAACTACATGAAAATGCGGAAATAAATAACACATCGATGCTAATACCTGCAGGTACTGCCATGGTGCCATGAGCGTATCCCGACAATCAGCCTTACTCATCCAAACTTTGCGCTCGGCGTGCCAGTCGCGGACGCACTGGACACGTGCCTCGTAGTGCATGCCAGTCACCCTCGCTGGAGGCCAGGGCGCGTGCGTGTGTGTGTGGAGGAGGGAGTCGCGGTCCGCGCTGCAGATACCTTATCCACGGCCTTTGCCGTGCAAGGCTTCTTTGCCGTGCGGCAAAGCGGCTTTGCCGTGCGGACGTGGACGTTGCCGTGCGCTTTTGCCCGGCAAAGCTCTTTGCCGTGTGCCTTTGCACGGCAGAGGTCTTTGCCGTGCGATTGTGCACGGCAAAGTTTTTTTTTTTTTTCATTCAACAATGATTTTTTTTGTTTAGGGTGTATATATGCATCCTGGTGTAGAAACATCGTGTCCAAATACTTTTTACTACAAAATTTTATGTATTTGCGATATCATTTGTGATAAGGTGAACATGTTGAATTGTATTTGGGATATCATTTGTGATAAGGTGAACATCCGAGGCACGCACACCGCCGTTATCGGGGGGGGGGGGAGGGGGGAATGACCGCCGGGGCACCGGAATGCCACCAAAAGTTGCAAGTGGACCTAGGATATGTGTGAAAGTGTGTTGGAAGGTGTGATTCACCAAATGGTACAAGGCATAGCTCCCATGTGTGACATTCCTCTCTTTCGGGCGATAACACTTGGAAGATTCCTCGACTTGTAGGCTGAAGTGTCCCGCTGCGGGTATACCGGTGGCTATAGTGTGCCAAAGTGTGCCAAACCTAGCTTTCCATGTGTATATGTCCTAAACAAAACTAAACCTATCAAAAAGTATGTTGGTGGAACCTCGCGCGGTGAAATCTAGGGGGGTAGACCCCCCGAGGCACGCAGACCGCCGTTATCGGGGGGGAACGACCGCCGGGGCACCGGAATGCCACCAAAAGTTGCAAGTGGACCTAGGATATGTGTGAAAGTGTGTTGGAAGGTTTGATTCACCAAATGGTGCAAGGCATAGCTCCCATGTGTGAGATTCCTCTCTTTCGGGCGATAACACTTGGAAGATTCCTCGACTTGTAGGCTGAAGTGTCCCGCTGCGGGTATACCGGTGGCTATAGTGTGCCAAAGTGTGCCAAACCTAGCTTTCCATGTGTATATGTCCTAAACAAAACTAAACCTATCAAAAAGTATGTTGGTGGAAGCTCGCGCGGAGAAATCTAGGGGGGTAGACCCCCCGAGGCACGCAGACCGCCGTTATCGGGGGGGAACGACCGCCGGGGCACCGGGATGCCACCAAAAGTTGCAAGTGGACCTAGGATATGTGTGAAAGTGTGTTGGAAGGTGTGATTCACCAAATGGTGCAAGGCATAGCTCCCATGTGTGACATTCCTCTCTTTCGGGCGATAACACTTGGAAGATTCCTCGACTTGTAGGCTGAAGTGTCCCGCTGCGGGTATACCGGTGGCTATAGTGTGCCAAAGTGTGCCAAACCTAGCTTTCCATGTGTATATGTCCTAAACAAAACTAAACCTATCAAAAAGTATGTTGGTGGAACCTCGCGCGGTGAAATCTAGGGGGGTAGACCCCCCGAGGCACGCAGACCGCCGTTATCGGGGGGGGAACGACCGCCGGGGCACCGGAATGCCACCAAAAGTTGCAAGTGGACCTAGGATATGTGTGAAAGTGTGTTGGAAGGTTTTATTCACCAAATGGTGCAAGGCATAGCTCCCATGTGTGAGATTCCTCTCTTTCGGGCGATAACACTTGGAAGATTCCTCGACTTGTAGGCTGAAGTGTCCCGCTGCGGGTATACCGGTGGCTATAGTGTGCCAAAGTGTGCCAAACCTAGCTTTCCATGTGTATATGTCCTAAACAAAACTAAACCTATCAAAAAGTATGTTGGTGGAAGCTCGCGCGGAGAAATCTAGGGGGGTAGACCCCCCGAGGCACGCAGACCGCCGTTATCGGGGGGGAACGACCGCCGGGGCACCGGAATGCCACCAAAAGTTGCAAGTGGACCTAGGATATGTGTGAAAGTGTGTTGGAAGGTGTGATTCACCAAATGGTGCAAGGCATAGCTCCCATGTGTGAGATTCCTCTCTTTCGGGCGATAACACTTGGAAGATTCCTCGACTTGTAGGCTGAAGTGTCCCGCTGCGGGTATACCGGTGGCTATAGTGTGCCAAATTGTGCCAAACCTAGCTTTCCATGTGTATATGTCCTAAACAAAACTAAACCTATCAAAAAGTATGTTGGTGGAAGCTCGCGCGGAGAAATCTAGGGGGGTAGACCCCCCGAGGCACGCAGACCGCCGTTATCGGGGGGGAACGACCGCCGGGGCACCGGGATGCCACCAAAAGTTGCAAGTGGACCTAGGATATGTGTGAAAGTGTGTTGGAAGGTGTGATTCACCAAATGGTGCAAGGCATAGCTCCCATGTGTGACATTCCTCTCTTTCGGGCGATAACACTTGGAAGATTCCTCGACTTGTAGGCTGAAGTGTCCCGCTGCGGGTATACCGGTGGCTATAGTGTGCCAAAGTGTGCCAAACCTAGCTTTCCATGTGTATATGTCCTAAACAAAACTAAACCTATCAAAAAGTATGTTGGTGGAAGCTCGCGCGGAGAAATCTAGGGGGGTAGACCCCCCGAGGCACGCAGACCGCCGTTATCGGGGGGGAACGACCGCCGGGGCACCGGGATGCCACCAAAAGTTGCAAGTGGACCTAGGATATGTGTGAAAGTGTGTTGGAAGGTGTGATTCACCAAATGGTGCAAGGCATAGCTCCCATGTGTGACATTCCTCTCTTTCGGGCGATAACACTTGGAAGATTCCTCGACTTGTAGGCTGAAGTGTCCCATGCGGGTATACCGGTGGCTATAGTGTGCCAAAGTGTGCCAAACCTAGCTTTCCATGTGTATATGTCCTAAACAAAACTAAACCTATCAAAAAGTATGTTGGTGGAACCTCGCGCGGTGAAATCTAGGGGGGTAGACCCCCCGAGGCACGCAGACCGCCGTTATCGGGGGGGGAACGACCGCCGGGGCACCGGAATGCCACCAAAAGTTGCAAGTGGACCTAGGATATGTGTGAAAGTGTGTTGGAAGGTTTGATTCACCAAATGGTGCAAGGCATAGCTCCCATGTGTGAGATTCCTCTCTTTCGGGCGATAACACTTGGAAGATTCCTCGACTTGTAGGCTGAAGTGTCCCGCTGCGGGTATACCGGTGGCTATAGTGTGCCAAAGTGTGCCAAACCTAGCTTTCCATGTGTATATGTCCTAAACAAAACTAAACCTATCAAAAAGTATGTTGGTGGAAGCTCGCGCGGAGAAATCTAGGGGGGTAGACCCCCCGAGGCACGCAGAGCCGCCGTTATCGGGGAACGACCGCCGGGCACCGGAATGCCACCAAAAGTTGCAAGTGGACCTAGGATATGTGTGAAAGTGTGTTGGAAGGTGTGATTCACCAAATGGTGCAAGGCATAGCTCCCATGTGTGAGATTCCTCTCTTTCGGGCGATAACACTTGGAAGATTCCTCGACTTGTAGGCTGAAGTGTCCCGCTGCGGGTATACCGGTGGCTATAGTGTGCCAAAGTGTGCCAAACCTAGCTTTCCATGTGTATATGTCCTAAACAAAACTAAACCTATCAAAAAGTATGTTGGTGGAACCTCGCGCGGTGAAATCTAGGGGGGTAGACCCCCCGAGGCACGCAGACCGCCGTTATCGGGGGGGAACGACCGCCGGGGCACCGGAATGCCACCAAAAGTTGCAAGTGGACCTAGGATATGTGTGAAAGTGTGTTGGAAGGTTTGATTCACCAAATGGTGCAAGGCATAGCTCCCATGTGTGAGATTCCTCTCTTTCGGGCGATAACACTTGGAAGATTCCTCGACTTGTAGGCTGAAGTGTCCCTGCGGGTATACCGGTGGCTATAGTGTGCCAAAGTGTGCCAAACCTAGCTTTCCATGTGTATATGTCCTAAACAAAACTAAACCTATCAAAAAGTATGTTGGTGGAACCTCGCGCGGTGAAATCTAGGGGGGTAGACCCCCCGAGGCACGCATGACCGCCGTTATCGGGGGGAACGACCGCCGGGCACCGGAATGCCACCAAAAGTTGCAAGTGGACCTAGGATATGTGTGAAAGTGTGTTGGAAGGTGTGATTCACCAAATGGTGCAAGGCATAGCTCCCATGTGTGACATTCCTCTCTTTCGGGCGATAACACTTGGAAGATTCCTCGACTTGTAGGCTGAAGTGTCCCGCTGCGGGTATACCGGTGGCTATAGTGTGCCAAAGTGTGCCAAACCTAGCTTTCCATGTGTATATGTCCTAAACAAAACTAAACCTATCAAAAAGTATGTTGGTGGAACCTCGCGCGGTGAAATCTAGGGGGGTAGACCCCCCGAGGCACGCAGACCGCCGTTATCGGGGGGGAACGACCGCCGGGGCACCGGAATGCCACCAAAAGTTGCAAGTGGACCTAGGATATGTGTGAAAGTGTGTTGGAAGGTGTGATTCACCAAATGGTGCAAGGCATAGCTCCCACGTGTGACATTCCTCTCTTTCGGGCGATAACACTTGGAAGATTCCTCGACTTGTAGGCTGAAGTGTCCCTGCGGGTATACCGGTGGCTATAGTGTGTCAAAGTGTGCCAAACCTAGCTTTCCATGTGTATATGTCCTAAACAAAACTAAACCTATCAAAAAGTATGTTGGTGGAACCTCGCGCGGTGAAATCTAGGGGGGTAGACCCCCCGAGGCACGCAGACCGCCGTTATCGTGGGGGAACCAACTACCGGGCACCGGAATGCCACCAAAAGTTGCAAGTGGACCTAGGATATGTGTGAAAGTGTGTTGGAAGGTGTGATTCACCAAATGGTGCAAGGCATAGCTCCCATGTGTGACATTCCTCTCTTTCGGGCGATAACACTTGGAAGATTCCTCGACTTGTAGGCTGAAGTGTCCCGCTGCGGGTATACCGGTGGCTATAGTGTGCCAAAGTGTGCCAAACCTAGCTTTCCATGTGTATATGTCCTAAACAAAACTAAACCTATCAAAAAGTATGTTGGTGGAACCTCGCGCGGTGAAATCTAGGGGGGTAGACCCCAGAGGCACGCACCGCCGTTATCGGGGGGGGAACGACCGCCGGGGCACCGGAATGCCACCAAAAGTTGCAAGTGGACCTAGGATATGTGTGAAAGTGTGTTGGAAGGTGTGATTCACCAAATGGTGCAAGGCATAGCTCCCATGTGTGACAATCCTCTCTTTCGGGCGATAACACTTGGAAGATTCCTCGACTTGTAGGCTGAAGTGTCCCTGCGGGTATACCGGTGGCTATATTGTGCCAAAGTGTGCCAAACCTAGCTTTCCATGTGTATATGTCCTAAACAAAACTAAACCTATCAAAAAGTATGTTGGTGGAACCTCGCGCGGTGAAATCTAGGGGGGTAGACCCCCCGAGGCACGCAGACCGCCGTTATCGGGGAACGACCGCCGGGGCACCGAATGCCACCAAAAGTTGCAAGTGGACCTAGGATATGTGTGAAAGTGTGTTGGAAGGTGTGATTCACCAAATGGTGCAAGGCATAGCTCCCATGTGTGACATTCCTCTCTTTCGGGCGATAACACTTGGAAGATTCCTCGACTTGTAGGCTGAAGTGTCCCGCTGCGGGTATACCGGTGGCTATAGTGTGCCAAAGTGTGCCAAACCTAGCTTTCCATGTGTATATGTCCTAAACAAAACTAAACCTATCAAAAAGTATGTTGGTGGAACCTCGCGCGGTGAAATCTAGGGGGGTAGACCCCCCGAGGCACGCAGACCGCCGTTATCGGGGGGGAACGACCGCCGGGGCACCGGAATGCCACCAAAAGTTGCAAGTGGACCTAGGATATGTGTGAAAGTGTGTTGGAAGGTGTGATTCACCAAATGGTGCAAGGCATAGCTCCCATGTGTGAGATTCCTCTCTTTCGGGCGATAACACTTGGAAGATTCCTCGACTTGTAGGCTGAAGTGTCCCGCTGCGGGTATACCGGTGGCTATAGTGTGCCAAAGTGTGCCAAACCTAGCTTTCCATGTGTATATGTCCTAAACAAAACTATACCTATCAAAAAGTATGTTTGTGAAACCTCGCGCGGTGAAATCTAGGGGGGTAGACCCCCCGAGGCACGTGAACCGCCGTTATGGGGGAACGACAGCGGAGCACCGGAATGGCACCAAAACTTTCATGTGGACCTAGAATATGTTTGGAAGTGTTGTGTAAGGTGTAAAGCTGCAAGAAATTGCACCAAATATGTGGGGGCGATAACACTTAGCAGACACCGAACCCCCGTTAATTTGCTCAGAAACCCTGATATGTTGGGGGGAGGGGTCGATGAAGATGTAGATTACTTGTTTTATCGGTATACAGATTGTATTAAGTAACACTACCAAATAGTCTACAAAAAGTAAAAACTAATTTTACAACAAATATAAGTATTAATATAAATATGAATACTACAAAAGAAGGGAAAGAAATGAAACTGTACTCTGTGCCGTGCAAAAACGCACGGCAAAGGGTTGGCCTGCACGGCAAAGCCGTCGTTGCCGTGCATGCATCTTTGCCGTGCGCCTTCGTGGCCTCTTTGCCGTGGGTGGTTACTTTGCCGTGCGCCATCTGGGTGCTTTGCCGTGCGGGGATGCTTTGCCGAGCGCCGTCCTGGCTCTTTGCCGTGCGCTGTTTGTTTGCCGTGCGTCGCCCCGGAGCCACACGGCAAAGAATTCATTGCCGTGCGCGAGGCGCACGGCAAAGAACTTTCGCACGGCAAAGGGCGATGGAAGCACACGGCAAAGACCCGTGCACGGCACTGAGCTTTTTTCCTGTAGTGAATTGAGCTATCCTAGCCATTTATGTAATATGGATTACCTGATTTCATTCATGGCTAGCCATTTATGGAATATGGATTACCTGATTTTATTCATGGCTCGAACTTTGTCTGGAATTTGTCATGTAACAAGGGAGACTTGAAACTTGGACCCGCTCTCCAATTATTACGGCCAACGAGTCGACAACTCTAGTATAAACTTATTGCGCGCCAATCTGCGACGTTATGTTCGATGTCACCACCACCGTGGACGATGTACACGACGGAAAATGTATCCACGTCTTTCCAAAAGAGAAACAACACCGGCCCGACTATGCCCACGCGACCTCTACGTACCTTGCAGCACTAGATTGGTGAGTAGTACGTAGCACGCTAGGTAGGTTCTCATCAACATTAATGGTCGACTGTAGGATGTGGTATCTTATTCCTCCAAAATGTATACATGGATGGATGGTGACAGGAGATATTTTCGGCATGCAACCAATTGGCTCTAAATTCATGAAAGGTCACCAGTCACCAATATCGCACCATTGCAGAAGATGCCAACTTCAGAAAGAGAGTGTATACTGAATCATATTGGGAGAGAGGCAGTTATGATTAGACATGTGCATACACTGAGCCTTGCCGGAGGCCGCAAATATGCAAATTGTACATATTTACAGCATCTTCACCGGGAAAAGCCCAATAGTGCCTTCAATAGCAGCTTAAGGACCAGCGGTAAAATTAGGCTCACGCCGGCGTGCTCAATAAAGCACCGGCACCATTTTAAAGAACCTAATAAAACCGCCGGCAACCGTATATCGGTCCCTCGCGCGGGGTGATGAATGTGCACGTCGGCACTTCGCGCCACGTAAGAAAATGCCCGCTGACTAGCCTGCGTAACTACTGTGCGTACGATGCTTCCTGGTCCGATCCATCTACGATCTGGTGTGTTGTACAAGAAGTCAAGAATCGGATGGGAAGTGTCGTATATATAGCAAGGTTCATTAACCTGACATGCAAGAACTCATTTGTATAAGCCAATAAAAATAACTCGTTGTCTAAAAAGTAAAAACATGTCAACTCTCCATAACAAATCATAAGTGGCATACATATTTCTAAATGAAGTTGACATAGAGAAGGAGAGAGCATTAATGCATGGCATGAATCAATCCGTCTAAGTTTGTACATCCAGCAGCGCAAGACGGGCCACCGGGAAGAAGAGCACGGACGTCCGAGGCGTGAGCATGCCGTTCCTGATTGCAGATGCATGGTGCAGTGATGCTGCTCGCCTTGGTGGTCAACAACTGCAGTAGCAAATGGAATTCTTAGAGGTAATGCATCTACCTGATTATGAAAGCCACGAAAATATACTTTATAAATGTTCGAGCAAAATATTTTTCTTGTAGTGACAGAGGCAGGTATTTGGATCTAAGATGTTGTTTACCTACATCATATTGTACTTGCAGGAAATGCGTATGACCAAACGAATGTTGCTCACTATTAGCATCTCCCTCGGGACGAACTTGGATCGTGCATTCTTTCAGGTGGTGCGTCCTGTCCATTTGTGAGGTGCCAACTTCAGAACCCACCAATGCATGAAACTCTCACATGGAGAAGAGGCGACCATGGAGTTCTAGTGGTCAACCTTCTGCCGCGTGTAGGCCACGACGCGCTTGATGGCTTCCCTGGCCCCGGACCTGGCCGCGCAACAATGCCCTCTTCTCTTCCTCCCTCGGCCACCATACTCCAGATCATGTTCCAGGGAGGACGGATCCGAGCTCTCCAAAGCCGCGGGAGACTGAGGCGGCTAGAGTTAGCCGATGCGGTAGTGTTGAGGATGTACAGGGAAGAAATGGTGATGGTAATTGCAAGAAAGAGGTGAGGTAGCCGAGCTCGCGCCGGTGAAGGGGGCGCTGAAGCAGCCGGCGTCGGCCGGAATAAGAGGAGGTGGCGGCACCGTCGTGACCAGACCCGTGAATCAGGAGAGGATACAGAGAGGCGAGGGGATCCGTAGTTGAGGTTGCAAATGGTGGGGTTCCTGCCTTGCCTTCCACCCGGACGGAGGATTCGTTGGGCTTGGCCCATTTGGCGTGTGCGGGATGACAGAACCGCTTGACGAAGCGTACGACGTATCGCCTGACGACGGAACGGCTTTCTCTTTTTTAAGTACTAGGAAAATTGCCCTTGCGTTGCACCGGGTGATAAATTGTTAAATCATCGTAGCATAATGATAGATATATAAAAACTAAGATGCGTATGGATTATATTTTATCTCCTTGCATCGTTCTAGTTGACATCTTAATTTTCATGTGTGGTCTTGTCGGAGCTCGCCTCTCGACCTATGAACTTACTCTTATTCTTGCTTCTCTCGCTATCTTGTCGGGGTGATTCCTCGCGACGGCAAATGGCTTTTGTCTCGGTTATTTTTATGGAAGGAGTTTATGAAAAAAAAGAACTTCATGTTCCAATCTTTTCTTATCGGATGTCCCCGAAGGGACTTCATGTAACATCCCAAGTTTCAACAATAATAAACAAGAAGAGAAATTCCCCAAAGTCAAAATTTGCAATTAACAAAAACTTTTTCTATGCATATAGTGCCACATATAGATAAATGCATTTGAGTGATATTCTTTTGTGCAATTGCCATGATGAGTGCTAGTATGTGTAAACCTTGCTATGTGAACCCTAACCAAGTTCACTAAACCCTAAATTGGGGAGAAATAAAGAAATTGGGAAAAACCCCTCTCTCACTCTCATACACTCTATGTAAAATAACAAATCCTCAACCAAGGCCAAGATTGCTTGCCCCATTGCTTCTAAAATACTTCAATGTGATAAACTAACCCTTTTGCATCCTTGGATCAAGAATCAAATCAAAAGAAATCAAGATTTCTCCATACATGTGATAATGGTCACATAACCCAAATTTATTTTCTTCACCACTTTACCCCTCTGTTTTTCTCAATTCTTAAACTAAGCAAGGTCAACTAAAGCTAGGTCATCAAAGACCATGTCAAGGTGAGTAACTTTGATGTTGACCACCCTCCCTAAAGTTGACTAGGTTGACCAGAATAAGAGGGCAAAGAGGGAACCCGAGAGAGAAAAGAAGATCACCCCAAATTTTGAAAAGTTGCAAATCAATTCCAAATTGAGTGCCACCACCACCAATACATCACAATATTTATATAAATGAGAATCACCAAAAAGATTTTTAAAATTCGAAAGAAAGTTTCTTGCGGCCATTTGGTCGAACAATTGTGACGGCCTCTAGACTAAGTGATACATGCTATTATCCAGCAGTTTTGACCCTAAACCACTTTGGCAAAGTGATCATCAGCCTCCCCTACACCCCCTGCCTCTAGCCCAGTACTTGCATGGCTGATTAAAGTGGAGGAGAAACCCTAAAACATGCTACACAATGCCATGCCGGCCACCTTTAGCACCCATCTCCCTGGCCACTCCCTCGTCGTTTCTCCATGTCCTCGAGCATCCCTGCTGCATAAGGATCACGCCCGTACTGTGGATCGCTCGCCATTGCACGGCATCGCCCCGAACGCCCGCGTCCAAAATGTGCCAGGACGTGCCAGCCGGCGTGGTGATCACGCCCTGGACGCGCAAGGACGCCACGCACTCGACCGCTACCGTCTTCGCCCTGCATCCCTATCACCGCGTCGAGCATCGCCTCTGCACCCTCTACACGCTAGACGGACGCCCGTGCACCTGCCCTGCATCGTCGCCGTCGCCATAGCCCAAAATGATGCCGCGCGCCCAGTGATAGACATTGCACGCGCCCGAGCTCTCCCATCACCCTTTTCTCGGTCTCGATACAGGTTGAGCATCTTCCGTACATCAGCTAGCCATAGCCGTCCTTCGCTTGCCCTTTCGCTCGCCGGAAACGCCACGCCATGGCCGCGCCCTTGCAGCACACCACGGCACCCCTCGCCACTATAAATAGAGGCCCTCCCAGCAAGCTCTTCTCACACCACTCGACTCCTCTCTCACCACTGATCTTCCTCACCACCTTAGTTCGTTCGATTGCCGCCGGAGGAGGAGCAATTTCAAGATCGGAGCCGCCGGGGGACGCAGCTCACCGTCGACGATTGGCGCCTCCCCAAGCGCCGCCGCTGCTCCCAACCTCTTCCCCATCTACTACACCTTCACCGCGCATACTGCCTGAGTCCTGCATCGGCCTGGTAGGCTCTCCGACCCCCTACTGCCGCCGTGCCCTCGTCGGAATCCCGTCGGTGACGACGACGCTCCCCGGTAGTAGATCTCTGTTCTAATCCTACGGCCATTCTTTCGCGTACCGTTTCGCCGTGTAAGAGGCGCCGACAGGTGGCCCCCACCCTGTCGGCGCGGCCCCGGCGCCAGCCGCGTGTTGGGCTGCGAAGTGCTGCCGAATTTTGTTTCGGCCCAATAACCTTTCCCGCCTAAGCCCACCAATTCAAATCTAGTTTATTCTTTACCCAAATTTGTCCTGCTGAATGTTTAGTAAAATTTAAATAGTTTGAATTCTACCAAACCAAATCTAACAAACTTTATACCGTTGGAAAGCCCATGAAATTATCTATCCAATGCCACTGGCCCCATCTCCATTTTCGTTGTAGAATTAATTTGACAAAAAAGACAAGACAGGGACTTTTGCACATTCAAACTTTATTTAAAATTCAACCAAAATAGATTTTTGAGTTTTTCCAATTCTAATAAATCACAAATGATGTCCTCTAATTGATTATGCAATAACATAGCCCTGTTGTTTGTATGATCATGGACTAGATCAAATAAAATGGCTATGTAGTCATTTCTAGAGCATTTTTGAAGTGGAATTCAAACTCAACCCTAAGGTGAGATTTACCTCTCATTTAAATTTTGATCCTAAGTACTAATAACCAGGGGGAATGACTTAGGCTAATGAACCCTTGAGAATTATTACTTAGAGATTTTAATTCATTTAAATGTTAAGTTTTAAAACTATGTGAAGTATAGCACCTCAATTAAATTGAACTCACATATAATAGATATGAAATGTTGACTTTGGGTCAACCTATATTTCATACCTTATTATTATATGAAGAGATTAAATCTTAATAAGAGGAAATGAAAAGGAATGAATTCTTTTAAAGACCTACATACCAAATCTGAGAAATAGGAATAATGAGAGGAAATTATTTTCCTTCTAATAAAGACAAATCCAATAAATCCACCATGCCATGTTTGATTGATACTAGGACTAGTGTGTGAACTCTTTGAGTGTTGCTAGTTTAGTATATGAGCTTGGTTTAGTATTTATACCTCGTATTCGTATATAGACGCTAGTAGCGAGGAATACCAAGAGGAGGAGGGCTACTCACAGGAAGAAGAAGAGAACTTCGATAACTACCCAGCTCAAGGCAAGCTAACCCTTGCTAAACACAAGTGCTTAGCTCTACAAGAGCAAAGGCACCATCACACTTTACTTCTATGTATTACCTATCCCATGTTTTTTTTACTTACATTTACTTTTGCTTATTTATCTCAAAGTACCCTTTTGATTTATGATTCACTTGTCTAGAATAGAACAAGAGCATCAAAGTTAGCCTAAGCAAATAAAGCTAGATAGCACCCCCTCATGACTAGTTGCTATTGCTAAGAACTAAAATTGACTACTCTAGATGGGAACATTTGTGAAATGAACTGAAGTGAAAGATTTTTGAAGGTGAATATGACCAAGAGAAGATGGTGATTTTTGACAAAATAGATGATTGAGTTTGAATGCGATACCCTTCCAATTATACAAGTACCCCCACAATACCTGATTATGGGTAGGGCTTAACTAGAAACTTGTGTATTTTAGTATGGGTTCCCTCTGAACAAACATCATAGGGGTTACGCTGCGGCTGCCTCCGTTACTAGTGGATTGATGTTGAAATGAGGTGAATGTACGGCCCAAGCCCTGTGCAGTTCCCGGGTTGACTGCGGTTTCCACCGGGAGGCCAAGCTCATGGGGAGAGGTGCTCATACTAGCATATATAAGTGAAAGGTTTCGATTGATGATCCGCGTCTTTGTGTTACGATGATTCGAGGTTACCCTCGACGGATGTAATCAAAAGTTGTGGCACAAGAGTACAACCTCTGCAGAGTGTTAAACCTATTCGAATAGCCGTGTCCACGGTTACGGACGATTGGAAAGGCCATACTATCTCCGTTATCATGAAAATGTTTTGATTCTAGAAATGAATGGTGGTTTGAAAGGTGACATTATGGTGATCCATAATGAGTTGTCGGAATGACACTAATGTTCCCACTTGAGTTAGTCTAGCACATGATTAGGCTTTTACCAAAGATTTATGAAACCAAAACTTGGCTTTATGCAAATAAACCTAGAGCTTAGCACCCTCTTACACTTAATGAGTATTTATCTTAGAGTAGTTTGCGAGTACTTTAAAAGTACTCATGGCTTTGCCCTGGCTATTCAAATGCCAGACTATGAAGGAGAGCACCGGTATCAGGATGACGGACAACAGGACGTCTACGATAACTAGGATCGTCTTCTAACGTCAAGCGTTGCCTGTGGAATAGATCGTCCACTACTACTTCGCTTCCGCTACTAGTTGTGATGTTGAACAATATATTCGTGTAATATTGGATCATGTGATCTATGATTGTAAGACAATATGTGTTGTAATAAATGATGAATCTATGCTACTTACTATTATGTCTCGCAAAAACATTATTCCTGGGATTGCGATGTACGGCATAATAGGCATCTGGACTTAAAAATCCGGGTGTTGACAAGTTGGTATCAGAGCCATTGTTTGACCTTAGGAGACCCTAGTTAGAATGGACGCTCAAAAACTTAGTTTCAAATTTCATGAGTTGACTAGTTATGAAAATCTTATTCACCTCCTTACCTTGAAGAGTCTTTTACAAACTTTAAATTCATGCCCTTCTTCTAAGAGAATTAAAAATTTGGAACACTTGCACCTAGCTAACTTAATCCTCTCATCTCTCTACAGATGGATCACGTCGTGGACGCGCAGCCCTTTCTCCAGACTGAGTTCTATCAGTTGGGGAACGGTGGAGAGATCCTCTTCGAGAGGGACCTCTTCTCCCTCTCCGAGTTCCTCGGGCGCCCACCACCGGAAGTCTTTGGCGGAATGCTGAATGACCAACCCGGTGGTCAACTTCAGTGGGTGATCATGGTGGACCTTCGTGGAAGGTTCACGCTCCCAATGAGCGCAAGGATCCGGTTCTCCTTCGGGGAGAACAAGCGGGCGGATGGTCTCGCAAGGGGACTTCGGGAAGGACTCGCACGTGCGTGCGGGCAAAACTTCATGGACTTCACCGACAGTCGCTTTGTGCACTATGCAAGGCACAACTCACTCGGAGTGCCAATGAACCTGCCGTCACACCCGCAGCTTCGCCACCATGTTGATCATCTTGACTTCATGCTGAGCGAGACCCGCATCGACCTCGACAACTCCCGCGAATACGCCAACCACACTCACATCCAGTTGGCGCAGCAGGCGGAGACCATCAAGGTCATCGCCGGAGAACGCAGGGCACTCCGCCGTGCCAACCAGAAGAAGGATCACGCCAGCAACCGCCAGAAGGCCAGGATCGCCACTCACGAAGGCGACCATCGCTGCACAAGCTGAGCAGATCCAGGAGCTGGAAGGCGAAGGTGAAGGGGAGAACATCCAGGGGGACGGCTACTCCTACGTCAGCAACGACGACGACTACGAAGAGGAGGAAGACGACGACCTGGAGTTCCACCCTTACGAGGATGGCCACGAGCACCTCGATGCCGGGGTAGACAATGTCTATCCTATCAACGTCGATGGCGAGTAGTCCCGTCTGAGCACTTGCGCCCCGTGTTATGTATTGGTCCTTTGTACCCGCCCCATGTATCGTAGATTGTTGAAAGGGTTCTTAAAACCCTCCTGAACATTTGGCTTGTAATATGTGCTACCTCCATGACTATGTTTGTGTGTGTGTAATATTATTATATTTATGAATCAAGTTTAAGTTGTATTTTATCCCAAAATGAGCCATAGACATTTCCCTCTTATCTCATGATCCCTATCACTGTTCAGATGGCACCCCCAACTCGCAACATGACTCAGGAGGCAATGATGCAGATGTTGCAACAGATGTTGGCTGATAGAGAAGTTGAGAGAGCTGAACGGCAAGCCAACCTAGCTGCACTTCAACAGCTTGCTCAGGGCAATCAAGGCCACGGAAACCACGACCACCCAGGGTCAAAGCTGAAAAACTTCCAGAACACCAACCCACCTGTGTTCAACAAGACAGAGGAACCCCTCGACGCTGATGATTGGCTCCAGACTATGGAGAACAATCTCGAGGTTGCCGGAGTGGAGGACAACGAGAAGGTGTTGTTCGCCACCCACTATCTGGCTGGACCTGCACGTGCCTGGTGGACAAGTACCCGCGCCTTACATGCGGGGAACCTGATGACTTGGGAAGACTTCAAACTCAAGTTTAGCAAGTATCATGTGCCCCCGGGTTTGATAAAGAAGATGAGGGATGAGTTCAGGGAACTGAAGCAAGGCAGAATGACCGTGGTGGAATACCGCGACAAGTTCCTCACTTTGTCAAGGTACGCCCCGGATGAGACGGACACCGTCGAGAAGAGGAAGGAGAGGTTTCTGAATGGACTGCATGATGAGATGCGCATGTGCTGATCAACATCCCCTTTGCTGACTTAGAAGCACTCGTTGACTCCGCCATTCAGATGGAGGAAGATACACCAAGCCAATGAGAACCGCAAGCGCCGTATGATGAACCGAGTGGGCCCCAGCAACAACCACAAGTATCGCCCCAACTCAGGTGGAGGGTTCGCCCCAAGAAACAACAAGCCCCCGATGCAGAATCCACGTCCGAGTTATCAGAACCGGAGTGGAGGAAACCCCAGGTCAGGAGGACACAACAACTACAACAACAACAACAGCAACTTCAACCGCGCCCCACCTCGCGCCCCCAACAATAACTCCAACACTGCTCCAAGGACTGGGAGCAACGCTGTTCCCATCACCCCCAAGGACAAGTCCACCTACAACTGCTACGAGTGCGGAGTAGCTGGGCACTTTTCCTATGAGTGCCCCAAGAAGCTCGCCAAAACTGCCGCCAACACCTCAGGCCCTGCGCAGCAGCAGCGTCGTGTCACCACCAACAAGAAGTTCGCCCCCAACAACCCGAACAACCGCAACGGCCGCCTCTACCACATGAATGCGAAGAAGCTCGGGGAAGCCCCCGGACGTTGTGCTGGGTATGTTCTCTGTTAACTCAATACCCGCAAGAGTCTTTGTTTGATTCTGGAGCATCGCATTCATTCATTACCGAAGATTTTGCATGCACTAGTAAGATTCAACCCATCAGTTTGAAGCATGTCATGATAGTTCAAATACCTGGATCAACAACTAAAGCTAGAAAAATTTGCAAAGATGTGCCAATCAGAATACATGAAATAGAATTCTATGCAAATTTGATTGTTCTGGGAGCCAAAGGTTTGGAAGTAGTCCTGGGAATGGTGGATGGCGAAACATCATGGACTGATTGATTGTGCCAAGAAGGCCATCACCATGACTAGTAGCACCGGAATAATAGTCGAACACATATCTGAAAAGATGCCCCGAAAATTCACTTGTAACCAAAGCCTAGCCAAACCCACTTTGGATCAGATCGGGTCGTTTGTCGATATCTGATGTGTTTCCGGATGATCTACCCGGTATGCCCCCGAGATCGGGATATCGAGTTTATCATCGAGTTAATCCCGGAACCGGACCTATAGCCAGAGAGCCTACGGCATGAACCCGGCGAGTTAGTGGAACCGAAGAAGCAACTGGATGATATGCTATTCAAAGGTCTGATTCAACCAAGTGCGTCACCACGGAGATCGCCGGTTTGTTTGTGGATAAAAAGGACGGTGCCACTCGTTTGGTTACGGACTATCGTAAGCTTAACGATGTCACCATTAAGAACAAGTATCCATTGCCCAAGATAGAAGATCTGTTTGACCAGCTGACCGGAGCCCGAGTATTCTCAAAGATTGATCTGCGGACAGGATACCATCAGTTGAAGATTCGTGCCACCGATATCCCCAAAACTGCCTTTACCACCAGATATGGATTGTATGAGTACAATGTCATGTCATTTGGATTGACCAATGCCCCCGCTTACTTCATGAATCTCATGAATAAGATCTTTATGAACTTCCTGGACAAGTTTGTCGTTGTTTTCATCGACGACATCCTCATATACTCCAAGTCCGAGGAAGAACATGAGCAACATTTGGAAGTGGTCCTAGATACCCTTCGGGAACATCAGTTGTATGCCAAGTTCAGCAAGTGTGAGTTCTGGTTGAAAGAAGTAGGATTCTTAGGTCACATCTTGTCAGCCGGAGGAATTGCCGGTGACCCCGCAAAAATCAAGACTGTTGAAGAATGGAAAGCCCCAACCACTCAGACAGAAGTCCGTGCTTTTCTCGGACTGGCGGGATATTACCGCCGATTCGTTGAAGGATTCTCGAGCATAGCAAGACCGATGACCCAATTGTTGAAGAAGGACCGGAAGTTCGAATGGACCGACAAGTGTGAAGCGAGCTTTCAACAGCTCAAGTTAAGATTGACAACAGCCCCAATACTGGTTATGCCAGACATTACCAAGCCCTTCGATGTGTACTGTGACGCCTCCAAGATTGGTCTTGGATGTGTGCTGATGCAAGAAGGCAAAGTGATATCTTACCTATCAAGACAGCTGAAGCCGCATGAACAGAACTACCCAACCCATGACCTAGAGCTAGCAGCAGTGGTGTTAGCACTGAAAGTATGGCGTCATTACCTCATGGGTAATCGATGCGAGGTTTACTCGGATCACAAGAGCCTGAAGTATATCTTCACGCAGAAGGAGCTGAATATGAGACAGCGCAGATGGATAGAGTTAATCAAGGATTACGACATGGAAATCCATTATCACCCCGGCAAGGCCAATGTGGTAGCGGATGCTCTGAGTAGACTGCCGTGTCAGTTGAACTCCCTGTTAGCAATTGAGCAACCTAGCCTGTTTGAAGAGTTTGAACAGTTTAGACTTGAACTGGTTAGCGAAGGACACCTCGCCAGCATTGAACTCCAACCCACCCTGATTAGTCAGATCAAAGGAGCTCAGAAAGGAAATGCTAGCATTGACGGAATCAAGAACCAAATAGCCGCCGGAAAAGCACCAGGATTCACCGTAGATGAAGAAGGAGTGCTATGGTATAACAAGCGCCTTTGCGTGCCGTCAGACTCAGAATTGAAGCAAGTTATCTTGAAAGAAGCTCACGACACCCTATACTCCATTCACCCCGGAGGAACCAAGATGTACCAGGATTTGAAGGAACAATTCTGGTGGCATGGAATGAAGAGAGAAATTGGAAGCTACATCGCCAAGTGTGACATCTGTCAAAGAGTCAAAGCAGAACACCAACGCCCCGCAGGACTGTTGCAACCCCTACAGATTCCCGAATGGAAGTGGGATTCCGTAGGAATGGACTTCATCACCGGACTGCCCAAGTCTAGTAAAGGAAATGATTCCATCTGGGTAGTGGTCGACAGACTAACCAAAGTCGCCCACTTCATCCCCGTTAAGACCACCTATCAAGGACCGAGACTCGCAGAGCTATATATCTCAAGGATAGTCAGCCTGCACGGAACACCAAAGTCGATAGTATCAGACAGAGGATCCCAATTCACCTCCCGATTCTGGCAGAAAGTACATGAAGGACTCGGAACTCGCCTGAATTTCAGCACAGCCTATCACCCGCAGACGGATGGACAGACAGAAAGAGTCAACCAGATATTAGAAGATATGTTAAGAGCATGTGTGCTAGAGTATGGATCTAAGTGGGAAGACTGCTTGCCGTACGTAGAATTCTCGTACAACAACAGTTACCAAGCCAGCTTGCAGATGGCCCCCTTCGAAGCACTATATGGAAGGAAGTGCCGTACCCCTCTGAATTGGTCGGAAGTAGGAGAGAGTCAAATCTTTGGACCAGATATTCTTCGAGAAGCCGAAGAGAAGGTTCACAAGATCCGCGAGTACCTCAAGACAGCCCAATCAAGACAGAAGAGCTACGCCGACAAGAGACGCCGAGAGATGACCTTCGAGATCGGAGATTTCGTATATCTCAAAGTGTCCCCTCTTAAGGGAATGCAGAGATTTCAACTTCGAGGAAAGCTCGCACCCCGATATGTCGGACCTTTCAAGGTCCTGAGTCGCCGAGGAGAAGTATCCTATCAGCTGGAGTTACCGGAAGAAATGTCAGCGGTGCACAATGTGTTTCACATCTCGCTACTCCGGAAGTGTTTAGAAGTGCCTGAGAAGACCGAAGTTTTCAAGAACATCGACCATCGAGCTGTCGATATCAACTCAGATCTAACATACCGCGAAGTACCTATTCGCATCTTGGAAGAAGCTTTCAGAACCACTCGTACTCGAAGTATCAAGTTTCTGAAGATCCAATGGAGTAACCACACCGAAGAAGAAGCCACTTGGGAGAGAGAAGACTTTATGAGGACTGAGTACCCAGATCTCTTTAGTACCTAGTTTTCTCAGATCTCGGGACGAGATCTTTTGTAAGGGGGAAGGGTTTGTAACATCCCAAGTTTCAACAATAATAAACAAGAAGAGAAATTCCCCAAAGTCAAAATTTGCAATTAACAAAAACTTTTTCTATGCATATAGTGCCACATATAGATAAATGCATTTGAGTGATATTCTTTTGTGCAATTGCCATGATGAGTGCTAGTATGTGTAAACCTTGCTATGTGAACCCTAACCAAGTTCACTAAACCCTAAATTGGGGAGAAATAAAGAAATTGGGAAAAACCCCTCTCTCACTCTCATACACTCTATGTAAAATAACAAATCCTCAACCAAGGCCAAGATTGCTTGCCCCATTGCTTCTAAAATACTTCAATGTGATAAACTAACCCTTTTGCATCCTTGGATCAAGAATCAAATCAAAAGAAATCAAGATTTCTCCATACATGTGATAATGGTCACATAACCCAAATTTATTTTCTTCACCACTTTACCCCTCTGTTTTTCTCAATTCTTAAACTAAGCAAGGTCAACTAAAGCTAGGTCATCAAAGACCATGTCAAGGTGAGTAACTTTGATGTTGACCACCCTCCCTAAAGTTGACTAGGTTGACCAGAATAAGAGGGCAAAGAGGGAACCCGAGAGAGAAAAGAAGATCACCCCAAATTTTGAAAAGTTGCAAATCAATTCCAAATTGAGTGCCACCACCACCAATACATCACAATATTTATATAAATGAGAATCACCAAAAAGATTTTTAAAATTCGAAAGAAAGTTTCTTGCGGCCATTTGGTCGAACAGGTGGCAGGCAGCCTCTAGACTAAGTGATACATGCTATTATCCAGCAGTTTTGACCCTAAACCACTTTGGCAAAGTGATCATCAGCCTCCCCTACACCCCCTGCCTCTAGCCCAGTACTTGCATGGCTGATTAAAGTGGAGGAGAAACCCTAAAACATGCTACACAATGCCATGCCGGCCACCTTTGGCACCCATCTCCCTGGCCACTCCCTCGTCGTTTCTCCATGTCCTCGAGCATCCCTGCTGCATAAGGATCACGCCCGTACCACTGGATCGCTCGCCATTGCACGGCACTGCCCAGAACGCCCGCGTCCAAAATGTGCCAGGACGTGCCAGCCGGCGTGGTGATCACGCCCTGGACGCGCAAGGACGCCACGCACTCGACCGCTACCGTCTTCGCCCTGCATCCCTATCACCGCGTCGAGCATCGCCTCTGCACCCTCTACACGCTAGACGGACGCCCGTGCCTGCCCTGCATCGTCGCCGTCGCCATAGCCCAAAATGATGCCGCGCGCCCAGTGATAGACATTGCACGCGCCCGAGCTCTCCCATCACCCTTTTCTCGGTCTCGATACAGGTTGAGCATCTTCCGTACATCAGCTAGCCATAGCTGTCCTTCGCTTGCCCTTTCGCTCGCCGGAAACGCCACGCCATGGCCGCGCCCTTGCAGCACACCACGGCACCCCTCGCCACTATAAATAGAGGCCCTCCCAGCAAGCTCTTCTCACACCACTCGACTCCCCTCTCACCACTGATCTTCCTCACCACCTTAGTTCGTTCGATTGCCGCCGGAGGAGGAGCAATTTCAAGATCGGAGCCGCCGGGGGACGCAGCTCACCGTCGACGATTGGCGCCCCCCCAAGCGCCGCCGCTGCTCCCAACCTCTTCCCCATCTACTACACCTTCACCGCGCATACTGCCTGAGTCCTGCATCGGCCTGGTAGGCTCTCCGACCCCCTACTGCCGCCGTGCCCTCGTCGGAATCCCGTCGGTGACGACGACGCTCCCCAGCCGTAGATCTCTGTTCTAATCCTACGGCCATTCTTTCGCGTACCGTTTCGCCGTGTAAAGAGGCGCCGACAGGTGGCCCCCACCCTGTCAGCGCGGCCCGAGCGCGCCAGCCGCGTGTTGGGCTGCGAAGTGCTGCCGAATTTCGTTTCGGCCCAATAACCTTTCCCGCCTAAGCCCACCAATTCAAATCTAGTTTATTCTTTACCCAAATTTGTCCTGCTGAATGTTTAGTAAAATTTAAATAGTTTGAATTCTACCAAACCAAATCTAACAAACTTTATACCGTTGGAAAGCCCATGAAATTATCTATCCAATGCCACTGGCCCCATCTCCATTTTCGTTGTACAATTAATTTGACAAAAAAGACAAGACAGGGACTTTTGCACATTCAAACTTTATTTAAAATTCAACCAAAATAGATTTTTGAGTTTTTCCAATTCTAATAAATCACAAATGATGTCCTCTAATTGATTATGCAATAACATAGCCCTGTTGTTTGTATGATCATGGACTAGATCAAATAAAATGGCTATGTAGTCATTTCTAGAGCATTTTTGAAGTGGAATTCAAACTCAACCCTAAGGTGAGATTTACCTCTCATTTAAATTTTGATCCTAAGTACTAATAACCAGGGGGAATGACTTAGGCTAATGAACCCTTGAGAATTATTACTTAGAGATTTTAATTCATTTAAATGTTAAGTTTTAAAACTATGTGAAGTATAGCACCTCAATTAAATTGAACTCACATATAATAGATATGAAATGTTGACTTTGGGTCAACCTATATTTCATACCTTATTATTATATGAAGAGATTAAATCTTAATAAGAGGAAATGAAAAGGAATGAATTCTTTTAAAGACCTACATACCAAATCTGAGAAATAGGAATAATGAGAGGAAATTATTTTCCTTCTAATAAAGACAAATCCAATAAATCCACCATGCCATGTTTGATTGATACTAGGACTAGTGTGTGAACTCTTTGAGTGTTGCTAGTTTAGTATATGAGCTTGGTTTAGTATTTATACCTCGTATTCGTATATAGACGCTAGTAACGAGGAATACCAAGAGGAGGAGGGCTACTCACAGGAAGAAGAAGAGAACTTCGATAACTACCCAGCTCAAGGCAAGCTAACCCTTGCTAAACACAAGTGCTTAGCTCTACAAGAGCAAAGGCACCATCACACTTTACTTCTATGTATTACCTATCCCATGTTTTTTTTACTTACATTTACTTTTGCTTATTTATCTCAAAGTACCCTTTTGATTTATGATTCACTTGTCTAGAATAGAACAAGAGCATCAAAGTTAGCCTAAGCAAATAAAGCTAGATAGCACCCCCTCATGACTAGTTGCTATTGCTAAGAACTAAAATTGACTACTCTAGATGGGAACATTTGTGAAATGAACTGAAGTGAAAGATTTTTGAAGGTGAATATGACCAAGAGAAGATGGTGATTTTTGACAAAATAGATGATTGAGTTTGAATGCGATACCCTTCCAATTATACAAGTACCCCCACAATACCTGATTATGGGTAGGGCTTAACTAGAAACTTGTGTATTTTAGTATGGGTTCCCTCTGAACAAACATCATAGGGGTTACGCTGCGGCTGCCTCCGTTACTAGTGGATTGATGTTGAAATGAGGTGAATGTACGGCCCAAGCCCTGTGCAGTTCCCGGGTTGACTGCGGTTTCCACCGGGAGGCCAAGCTCATGGGGAGAGGTGCTCATACTAGCATATATAAGTGAAAGGTTTCGATTGATGATCCGCGTACTGTGTTACGATGATTCGAGGTTACCCTCGACGGATGTAATCAAAAGTTGTGGCACAAGAGTACAACCTCTGCAGAGTGTTAAACCTATTCGAATAGCCGTGTCCACGGTTACGGACGATTGGAAAGGCCATACTATCTCCGTTATCATGAAAATGTTTTGATTCTAGAAATGAATGGTGGTTTGAAAGGTGACATTATGGTGATCCATAATGAGTTGTGGGAATGACACTAATGTTCCCAATTGAGTTAGTCTAGCACATGATTAGGCTTTTACCAAAGATTTATGAAACCAAAACTTGGCTTTATGCAAATAAACCTAGAGCTTAGCACCCTCTTACACTTAATGAGTATTTATCTTAGAGTAGTTTGCGAGTACTTTAAAAGTACTCATGGCTTTGCCCTGGCTATTCAAATGCCAGACTATGAAGGAGAGCACCGGTATCAGGATGACGGACAACAGGACGTCTACGATAACTAGGATCGTCTTCTAACGTCAAGCGTTGCCTGTGGAATAGATCGTCCACTACTACTTCGCTTCCGCTACTAGTTGTGATGTTGAACAATATATTCGTGTAATATTGGATCATGTGATCTATGATTGTAAGACAATATGTGTTGTAATAAATGATGAATCTATGCTACTTACTATTATGTCTCGCAAAAACATTATTCCTGGGATTGCGATGTACGGCATAATAGGCATCTGGACTTAAAAATCCGGGTGTTGACACTTCACGTTCCAATCCTATGCGTACTGACCATATCATCAAAGTTGGTGTTCATGTCTTTGTATTAGATCGGCAAGCTCGCCACTTTCAGACTGGACATATCAGAGTTGTGTTCGGGTCTTCTACTCGTGTTGCAGGCCTTCTTTTTTCTAGGCGGAATATCCTTGATCAGATTAATCTCGTACAATTCACAAACGCTTGTCCTCTAATAGGCTGCAATCTGCCCAACTCTAGCACAGATTTTTCCCTGGCCTTTAGGCTTTAATCCGACGCACGCACGACCAATCGAATCAATTATTCAAAATAAATAATGTGCCAATTGATGCCAGATTCTTCTAGCTTGCCAAAGAGAGATATCCTCGCACACTTCGCCAGCGGCCGCTGCATGGGTCTGGCTAGAAAGACATAGAGCAGCAGCCAACGACATCGGACTGGATCTAGATGACCTTCGACGACAGCGACGATTGTACCTGTCAGCGGGTTGACCAAGGAGCCAAGGCCGCCGCGTAGCCCAAGCGGGTGAGCCGTGAGTGGTGCCAAGGCGGTGACACGGACGTGACCAAGACTTCGCGAGGCTATGACCCGCTGCACTACTGGCAGAGGCGGTACTACAAGATGCTGATGAACATCATGGCCGAAAAGGAAAGGCTTCGGTCCGTCGGTGAGGAGAACTTGAGCCGTCCTACAGCTTCATCCCAATATATAGTGGTCGCTGACGCTGGTAGTCCTTTGCGGCAGCATTGACCCCTACCGCCCGGACGCCTGCGGCGTTGCCGCCTTGTCCGGCACTCCGGCTGCTGGCATTGGCCTGCGGCGTTGCCACCCTGTCCAGCTGCTGGCATTGGCGTGTCCGCCCAGCTGATTGAACCCTACAGAGTATAGCCTCACAAGGATCGTGGACGTGCGCGCAGGGGCCTCGTGAGCACCGCCGTAGCGATTGAGCCTCTCGTATAAATCATCGAACTTGTGGTTGTCCTTGTCGTCATGATCAGAGGTAGCCGTGTGGTATATGCCTTGAAACCTAGCTGCTCACTTCTACGCTAGGATCTGCTGCCTGCACCTACATCATGCAACCTGTCCAGCTGTTCCCGTTCATCCTTAGGTCCCGCCTAGATGCGATCTTCTTCCTGCTGTTGCGTGCAGGTAGAGTCTTTACTCCCGGCTGCATTCACGAGACAATATGCATGGCTGCAGTCGTGCATCTGTGCAACTTAATGTGGCCATGCAGGAGCGGCTCAGTCGAGGAGGAACGCCTGCACAAACTCGAGGTCTCCGCCTCGTCGCTTCTTAGTTGATGCCCGTCCGGCGTTTCTGGTCGGAGTCGAGGAGGAACGCCTGCACAAACTCGAGGTCTCCGCCTCGTCGCTTCTTAGTTGATGCTAGTGGATTTCGTCTCGCACTACAGGAATGGCGACGTACGCCGAGGGCCGTGGCATACGCCGATGGCCAAATGTCGGGGCCGTCGGCGTATGGCCCGGCACGGCCAGCCAGCGAGGCTACGCCGACGGCAGCCCTCGGCATATGTTTGGCCCTAGGCGTAGATAGGGCTACGCCGACGGCCACCCTCGGCGTAGATTATTTGTCAAATTTGTCTAATTTTGTAAAAATCATAACTAATTCATATGATGTCAGAAAAATGCGTATAAGGTATCAAAATGTTCAGAAAAACATCCTCTATCCGTTTATGTCAAAATCATTCATATTTGAATCATGTATATCATGTTAATATAGTAACAATTCAAACACTTTCTTATATGTCATCGGGTTTCCGTTTTGGCCAGATGGCGATTTAAACGAAGTTAGAAAATCCCGCGGAGCCGCATGGCGTCATTTTATGTGTCCTAGTAACCACTCCAAAAGACGGAATTGGGATACGGCAGTTATTTTGGAACACCCTTCACAAACAGGGCTATCAAGTTCGGAGTTCTATGACTTTTAGGGGAAATGAGAAGGAAACGGTCCGTGACACCGCATAGTTTGTCGGAACGAGGCCATATTTGGTACGTGCGTGGTCCCTGGGATGGGAAGCAATGCCCCAGAAGCGGATTTCCAATCCGACCCATGGCCGATGGTTTTTTCATTTTCGGGGTGCCAAAACGGGTTTTTTTGTGAACCAGCTACATGAGGCGTATTTTTGTATTGCGCGAGACCTCCGCGTAGTAGCAGGACACCGCCTCCGCACCACATATCACATGTCATATGTGCGTGCTAGCTATCTGGGAATCCCTGCGGCTTCCTGCCTTGTCCCGCTGAATCCGCTGGAAAGTGACCGGATTTGAACTAGGGGTACACTTTTCGTCGCTCAATAAATTCTGGAAAAAATGTTTTTAGGTCTACAACTCATCACTTTATGTGCTAAATTTTTTCCGTTTAGCACGATGGTGAATGGGTGCAACAGCGCGCCCGGTACGGCCATACCGCATCTCCGTGGGGGCCCGTTTTGGCCGGATGGCAATTTAAACTAAGTTAGAAAATCCCTTGGAGCCGCATGGCGTCATTTTATGTGTCCTAGTAACCACTCCACAAGACGGAATTAGGATACAACAATTATTTTGGAAAACCCTTCACAAACAGAGCTATCACGTCCGGAGTTCTATGACTTTTAGGGCAAATGAGTAGGAAACGGTCCGTGACACCGCATAGTTTGTCGGAACGAGGCCATATTTGGCACGTGTGTGGTCCCTGGGATGGGAAGCAATGCCCCGGAAGCGGATTTCCAATCCGACCCATGGCTGATGGTTTTTTCATTTTCGGGGTGCCAAAACGGGTTTTTTTTGTGAACCAGCTACATGGGGCGTATTTTTGTATTGCGCGAGACCTCCGTGTACTAGTAGGACACCGCCTCCGCACCATATATCACATGCCATATGTGCGTGCTAGCTATCTGAAAATCCCTGCGGCTTCCTGCTGTGTCCCGCCGAATCCGCTGGAAAGTGACCGGATTTGAACTAGGGTACACTTTCCGTCGCTCAATAAATTTCGGGAAAAATGTTGTTAGGTCTACAACACATCAATTTATGTGCTAATTTTTTTCCGTTTAGCGCGATGGTGAACGGGTGCACCAGCGCACCCGGTACGGCCATACCGCATCTCCGTGGGGGCCCATTTTGGCCGGATGGCAATTTAAACTAAGTTAGAAAATCCCTTGGAGCCGCATGGCGTCATTTTATGTGTCCTAGTAACCACTCCAAAAATTGGAATTAGGATACGGCAGTTATTTTGGAAAACCCTTCACAAACAGAGCTACCACGTCCGGAGTTCTATGGCTTTTAGGGCAAACTAGATGACCCGTTGCGCTATCGCGCAAGTCTGAATTGAATCCATGTCTCATAAGTACATGGTGATAATCAGCAAGAAATAAAAGATAAATGAATCGACAATCTTTGATCAAAGTGACCACATACTGTTCACAATATTTGTTGGCATTTCCAAATAAAAGAACATCACCATCGTTAGAAAATTTATTTTCCTTTAGTTGATTTTCAAGAGCTATTCCTATAAAGAATAGTACATGACATCGGCCATAACCAAGTCACAATATCATGATCTTGGGGAAAAGCTTTACCACTACACAATATTTGTAAGAAATCAGAATGTTTAGCCATCTTTTGGATCGATGTATACACATTTTTCAAAAATCTGACCCTGCCACTGACATATGCGCCAACTATATTGCCAGTACCATGTATTAGTTACCTTACTCATTGAGGCTATGTGCATATATGCAACAAAGAACTATTGGTAGACTTGGGGAATTAGGAAAGCGAGCATCAGTTTCGAATCAAAATCAGAACCTATGAAATAAGCATAATTATTATAAATTATAGATGACCCTGTTATATAGCTACGGATTATAATCACTTCCAAAGCATAGTAGTAAGCGAAAGTGATAGGAAATGCTCTGGTTGCCTGTAAGTGCAAGGCAATTACAATGCTGCTATATTCTCTAAAAAAAACCGGACTCATTTCATGTTTATATAATTTATCTCATAGCCGAACCGTTCCTTTTTCTAGTGGATAAATAATGTGGATGTCATGCAAACACAAAATCAAGATCCTGTAGGTGCCAACGTGATAGAGAATGGAAGTAACGAAGAGGATGAGCTAACCTTGCTAGCTGCTGGAGCGGGCGAGCCGCTGGCTCCGCATAAGGACAGTTTAGTTTCAGAGAAGTGGCTCAAAGACCAACAATGTAAATGAGTTCATTGCTCCAGGAACCATACAAAAGCAGTAAGCTCGAGCAGCTGCCCATGGCACAAACGACTGGACACCGAGTTTAGTTTCAGACAACAGGTTTCAGACAACAGGCAGCAATATTAGTAGGTAGCAACTAAAGTTCAGTTTTAGGAAATAGCAGCCAATAAGATCAGCAAAGGTAGCTAGAGCTAACCCATGAACTCGGCACGCACTACTGCAGGGCTCCTCCCCTGTTTGCACAGAGGGTGTACTTGCAAAGCGTGCCTTACATGCTTATACAAAATAAGCTTTACACCACTGGGGTGACAGTGCAAAGGTGACCCATTGACCGCATATACTACTGCAGGGCTCCTCCCCTGTTTGCACAGAGGGTGTACCTGCAAAGCGTGCTTCATAAACAGCGTGGGCTTATACAAAAGAAGCTTTGCACTGGCATTTACAAAGACAGCGTGGGCTTATACAAAAGAGGCTGCCTCGGTAACCCGACGATCTAGCAAGGAAGGCTCACTGACCAACAGCAGAGGGCGAGCCACGGAATGTTACTAAGATACTAACAAGCTCTTCAGATGGTCCATGTGAGGCATGCTCGCAGAAGGCACCATAGCTGAAGATAAGGCAGCGCGGACGAAGACCTGAATGTAAGAAGCCGTTATAATCTGTTAGCCTAGAAGAGAAGTAACCGAAGTGAGATTACAAATATAATTCCGAGAGAGGAAGGAACAAGTCAAAACCGAACACTCTTAAAATAGCGGAACAGGAAATCTTAAAAGTGGGCACGAAAAACAATCATAGCTGAAATCAGTGGCAAGAAGAAAACTTGTCAGGTAAGGAAGAGTCCTTCCTCTGGTTTCCAACCCTGTCCTATTTGATCTAGATAAGGAGTTTCCTGGTTGTTCTGGGCTATGCGAACTCAAAATATCTAATGGAGGAACCTTTTTTTTGTTTGACTTCCCTTCATTGATCTTAATGATGCAGTGCATTTTCATGTATCTCGTGCCGATGAAACCTACATGGAACTATTTCTTATTTAGACATGGCATATATGTACCCGTATCGCGGATGCTCTGTGGTTCTTGTTTATCATTACTCAAGAAGGGACCGTGCGTAAGAAAATGCTATAAATGGCCAATTCTAGCAGGTTTGCCCGTTAGGAATTATGTAGGTTATGATGAGTGTTGCTAATATCCATTCATAGCAAGCAGGCGAATTGCCACAATTGAAAGAATTCATGGTCCTACTCTCCGTCTCATACCATCGCAAACATAAGTTAAGTTATGAACAGTTCCCACAACCTGAAAAAATTAGTTTCAGATTTTACAAACAAAAATGGTAAGCAGGACGTGAAACATGCTTAGAATAAAAGGTTCAGTTGTGCCGAAGAAGAAAAAAAAACTTAGAAGCATGCTCCTTTGTAGCAGCCTGCTGAAGAAAAGTCCATAAGAGAATTAGGGAAGCTAACACCAAATGGCACATAAAACTCCACCAAGTCAAGCAAGCATATAAGTAACTTTGGCAGCCACGGTCGTATGCACAAAACATTGGTCCTTCTCTGCTCTAATTGTTGCACACAGACTCATCTCAAATCGTAAGCAACATATGCTTCAAATTAAATACTTTCGGCATAATCCAGAAGTGCCTATCCATGTTCTAACATGTGAACGTGCATATCAATTGCTGAATAAACAAAGTAATAAATAATCTACATGGGACGAACGGTGGTACTAACCTTTCAGCCCCACACCCTCGTGCTGCCGGCCGCAGTCGTCGCGCCTCGCATGGCCAGTTGATGATGTACTACACAAAACAAAACTTCACACAATAAGAAAGTACTACAGCAGGAATGCCAGATAGTAATTAATTTGCAACAAAATTCATCAATTGCTCTCCCTAACCTCTTAATGCTGATGCAGCATTGTTTGCCCATATCGTTGTCTCCACCTCCGTTCCTCCAAGCTGCACCACTCAAGCCAAACGACCACCTCTGTACCCCAAAGACCAATCCCGGTTCAAACCACTGCAAATAGGGTATAGTGTGACATATCAAAATGGGAGGACAAATTCCAGATGATGGGGCACAGCAAAAGAACAGCACACCAGAAATTTTGCTCATGGATCTAAAACAAAGTGAATCAGAGAGAGAAAGGAGGAGGATAATCATGTTCACCGAGCCTTTCTCTCATAGGAGAAGGTTCACTCTGCCTGGGAGCGTTTAGCACCGCGTTAGCGTCCAGGTCCGTGCACCACCAGAGGCGCCCTCCCTGGAAGCCGACCGGCGGCGTGATCCCTCCATGGAAGCCGACCGGCAAGAGCGCGCCCTTCCCCGAGCGCGCCTCTGGCCACCCGGGCTCGGCCGCTGAGCTCGCCCGCAGCTCGAGAAAAACCTCACCACTCGCAGCGCACGAGCCATTGTGCTCGCAGCACACCACAGATCGGAGAGGGGGGATGGTGGTGAGGGCCGGTGGGAGAGAGAAGAGGGCACGACGACGGCTCGGTGGAGGGCGCCGGCGACGGCTGAAGAGGGAGGAGCACGGAGACAGGGGTGTGGATGCGGGGCAGATATTTTTCACCCATCGGGGTGAAACCTAGATTTCCCCATCTCGCTTGACTGAGGTACCAACCAGTTTTTCCACCGACGCCTGATTGCCTGACCCCACCAACATCCAGGCCCATGTGTCATCGGGGTTTGTATGTAGCTCGGACGTGAACAAGGAATGAGACAAATCCAACGGCAGCAGTTAACCATGGAGGTGAATTCTGATACTGTTGTTTTCATCTAACGGCCAACGAGGAGTTGCGCCTGGGAGTGCCTCGGTTGGCCGGGTAGGCTAGCGCCTTTTAGAGATAGAATGAGTAGGAAACGGCCTGTGACACCGCATAGTTTGTCGGAACGAGGCCATATTTGGCACATGCGTGGTCCCTGGGAAGGAAGGCATGGCCCCGGGAGCGGATTTCCAATCCGACCCATGGGCGATGGTTTTTTCATTTTCGTGGTGCCAAAACGAGTTTTTTTTTTGTGAAGCAGCTACATGAGGCGTATTTTAGTATTGCGCGAGACCTCCGCGTAGTGGTAGGATACCGCCTCCGCACCACATATCACATGCCATATGTGCGTGCTAACTATCTGGAAATCCCTGAGGCTTCCTGCGGTGTCCCGCCGAATCCGCTGGAAACTGACCGGATTTGAACTAGGGGTACACTTTCCATCGCTCAATAAATTCCACGAAAAATGTTTTTAGGTCTATAACACATCACTTTATGTGCTAATTTTTTTCCATTTAGCATGTTGGCGAACGGTGCACCAGCGCGTTCGGTACGGTCATTTCGCATCTCCCCACGGGGCCGTTTTGGCCAGATGACAAGCTGGACGTCATATTTGGATTACTCTAATTTTTAGGTTCAAATGATGATATGGATGTTATATTTAGATTCCTCTCATTTTTCTGATCGATTTAGACATATTATTTGTGGAATTTCAGTTTTTCGATTTAAAGATATTAATTATTCCATATTAAATAGAAAAAAACCAAAAAATAAAATTATTTTATTGTTATTTGAATTCAATATTATTATTCATTGTTACTTATATATTCATTGTTGTTTACTTAAGTAATTTTTTGGAATTCAAAAATAAAGAGTTGTGACATCACGGTGCAAGGGTTAATAGGGTTGATAGACTATTATTATCAGTAAGGTGTCAATTATTTAAGGGAAGCTCATCCGAATGGAACCAAGAAGTTAAGCATGCTGAGGTTGGAGTAGTGTGAGGATGGGTGACCGGCTGGGAAATTTAACCATGATTGTAATTTGACCTAGGATTAAGTGTACTTAGAGCTAAAAGTGTATGGGTGAAAGATAAACAAGTAAAAAAAAGGAAAAAATGGTGTAATAAAATTAAAATTTGAAAAAATTTAAAACTCTATGCCGACGGCAAAGCCCTTGGCATATAAATTATTTTTTTTTCGAATTTTTTTTTTGAATTTCTTTTTGGAAAAGTGAAAATTGAAATTTTTAAAATTTGTATGCCGACGGTTTTGCCGTCGGCGTAGCGTGCTACGCCGAGGGCCGGGCTACGCCGACGGCAATATTGTCTATGCCGAGGGACCTAAACGCCGACGCCATACGCCGAGGGCTGCCGTCGGCGTAGCCTATGCCGAGGGCCAGGCGTGGCTATGCCGAGGGCAGCTGGCCGTCGGCGTATGCGTCCATTCCTGTAGTGTCGTGCTCTATCTCGCGTCGTGGTCGATATATCATGCTCACCTATATATGGAACCAAGAGTTTGGAACGTCCCCGGTAGGAAAGCCTATAGGTGATTGATCTGGAGTTGTTTTCGGAACTACCACCTAGATGTAAACAGCGGTAGATGTGGAGTTATTTTTGGAACCATATGATAAGACCTCAAGCACAATACGGGGGGACGGACGAAAATCAGGAATCAACCAGTGAACGGACGAAGGAAACGAACGGACGAAACCGCGGAAACGCTTTTGCTTTTATTATTAGGTATAGATTAGGTATAGATACAGATAGATACTAGAGACTAGAGATTTAGATTTAAAAACTATTCAAATTTTGAAAAAATTTAAACTTAGAAAATGTTTAAACTCCAAAAAAAATTCAAAAAAAATGTTAGAATTCGAAAATGTTGACATTTAAAAAATGTTCAAATTGAAAAGTACACATTAAAAATGTTGAATTTTGAAAATTGTTCAAATTTGAAAATTATTCAATAGAAATTGTTGAAATGTTAGAATTTCATAATCAAATAAAAATTAAGATTTAAAAAATTCAAATATGTAAACTGTTTAAATCCGAAAAAATCTCGTATTAAAAAATTTCAAAAGAACCGGAAATCCTATAAAAACCAGGAAAAAAACAAAAAAAAAACTTGAAAGCAGAAAATCCTCCTCCCGCTACTCGGCCGAGCCAAGTGGGGCGTCGCTTCAGGCGGCCTCGACCATCGGGCACGCGTTAGGCAGTGAATAGGTTTAGCCCGTGGGGGTGGGGTGGGGGTGGGGCGCACTACCAGGTTTGGTTGGGTAGGCCACGACCATTAGCTCAGGTATGATTGTTTTACAGTTCTTTCTCTTTTTTCTATTTCTATTTTGCTAATAGTTTGCTTCTTTTATATCTAACATTGTCCAGGAAAAAACATTTTTCATGATTTTTTTTAAATATGAACATTTTTTATTTTAAATCATTTCGAAATTTAAACAATATAAAAATTTGAACATTTCTAAAAAAATGAATAGTTTCTAATTTTGTTTTTTTGTAAAATTATTATTTAAAAATATAATTAATTTATAAATTTGAATAGTTTCAAAATTTGAATAGTTTTTTGAAATTTTTTTAATTTCAACAGATATTTGAAATCTGAAATGTTTAAAATATATATATAAACAATTTTCTAAAATGAAACATAAACTAAACAATTTTCGAAAACCGACAAAAACATTGACAAAGAATCGAAAACTAGAAAAGACGTGAAAAACAAGTAAGAAAATTGGCAAAAAAACTGAGCCATGTTATTGAGTAACTTTCAATTTAAATGTTCTTCAACTTCGAAATTTTAAAAATTTAAAAATTTCTTGAACATTTAAAAAAAATTTGAACATTCCTAAAATTTGGAGATTTTTTCATTTTGAAATTTTTTCAAATTTTTTTCAAATTACGTTTTTAACCTAAAACATAAAACGAGAAAATAGAAAAAAGAAACACTGAACAATAAAACCGAAAATAAAAAGGAAGCAACAAATAAAAGAAAAGGAAAAAAGAATGAAAGAGAGAAACAGGAAAAAAAATTGCTTAGTCAGGCCAGCCTATAATGCATGCGATGTGTCGACCTTGTCGGCCTATAGGATTCACCGAGAATCGTGGCAAATTGGCAGCTAGTCGTATACACTGACCAGGTCGGTGCTTCACCGCACGCCCGTGATCGGGTATTGGACCTGCTCCATTTTTTCCTATTTTTGATTTTTTCGTTTTATGTTTCTATTTTACTTTTTTGTTTTATGTTTAATTTTTTATTCCTAATCTTTTCTGGTTCTTTTTTCCTTTTCAATTTTTTTTTAAAAATAAAATTGATTTTTTCAAATTTGATTTTTTTAAAAATTTTATAAGCGTTCGAATTTGACAAATTTTCATATTCAAAGAAATGTTCAAATTCAAAAATGTTGATGTATTAAAAAAGACTAGTTGAATGCCCATGCGTTGCTACGGTTATATTTTTCCCGTAATATCTCAATACGATACATAAAAAATTCATGTTTACGATAAAACAGCCACAATATATTCTAAAAAGCTCATAAGATTATATCTTGTTTGAATTATAGTTTGACAACTGATATCATTACCTTGCACCTTTAAAGATAACTATGATCGAAATACATGCACAACCATTTATCGAACATCGCATCGACAACATGTCCATCGATATTCAAACAAAATGGAGCTAAAATTCAAGTTGTGCATCGATATCCAAACAACTTGGAATCATATACCTTTAAGCTGAAATTCAAAGAAAACAAAGGAATAGTTGTGTGAGATGCGTGAAGGAGAGAAGAATAACTGAAGCGGGCTAGAGAAGAGACGAGTCTGCTCAGCAGCGCTACAGTGCCTGATCGATGACATGATGGGATCTTGCAGGTTGCAGCTTGTCTTCGTGCGAGCGTGGACGGAAACATGTAAAAAATGGACTCGACAAGGGATGGTGGGTAAGGCGGTGTGGTGGTTGTCTACTTCCCCACAGATTTGACACTGCCTAGTTGACCTGCTGCTCCAGTCTATCCCCGATCTCTCCCACGATCTCATCTCCTCTGGGACGGTCACCCTAAGCCGCAACCTCCTTCCTAAAGTGAGTGTAGGTCAGTTGGTAGTACAAGACTCAGAACCATATACAACTCATACAACTTACTGTTTAGTTGTCTACTACTGATCCCACAACATTCTATCTCCAACATGCAAAAAATCAGAAGTTATTCAGCCGTTTGCATTGCAGATCTAATGATTTTCAATCTTCATGCAATTGCATTCCTTCACATATAACTCTTCTCTTCAAGCTCAATTAATGACCACCCTATCTTCAGTTCACCACGAGTCATCCGAGCACATTTTACATCTTGAAACACCTTGCTTGCAATGTAAATAATGGTTGACTTGGTTCAAGGTTCACTACCCCTCCTGCTAGACTTCACATCTACCCGAGAAAACAAAAGCATTTTGTTTATGTCGCATTAACGACTTGCAAATTTGCAAAACTAAAAACAAATTACCCACAAAAATACGGATAAACAAAACCAACAATGGTTGAACAAAGTTCCTCGTATTTACAAACTAATTCACACACAACAAATTATGTTAGTAATAAGTTAAAGGTGCAGTAAACAAAAGTCCACATATGAGTGGTACTTTGTTTGGCGGAGGACGTACCAAGTTAAATCCTATAGAATCTAGTCTTACAAAAATTGCAGAGGTTATTTAGTTAGATATCTAAAAAATAATACCAGGTAAACCATCAAACTGCTAATGATAATGGGCATTAGTTGCAAAAATATATACTTCTGAAGTTGGCTTCCATAGCAGAGTCAATTTTAGCTATCTTGGATTGGTATAGAACAATCGACAAGTAGACAATAAAAAAAATATTGGTTAAAGATTTACAAAGTATAGTTAATAGAAGTCGAACGCGACACAACTGTGGTTCTCATGTAATTTTGCTTTGAAGAATGTTTAGGTAAGTTGATAGTGCATATAATGTTCACGTCTTAATCTACGGAAAAATCATGGAGGTGACAACTCATAGTACCTTTTATAGAACTACAATAATTCAGTCCAACTAAAAACTTGACTATACCAATTTGTGCAAAATATTTTTGCCAAAACCAGAATAAAACAATTCAACCGATTTTTTAATTACTCTGTTATTCACAGGAAGGTTTGCATTGCTGAATCGTTTGACGAATGTTCTCTATCTATGAAGGACAATATATAGTCAATGAACAGGGCATTATCTGAGCATTGTCACTCTGACCTTGACAACCGGCAATGATTTGCAACTTGCAAGTAACCTGGATATGGCCTACAAAAAATACAAAACAATATATTTAGTTGTGCTAATGCTTTGTGAAGAGATCCTCAATCAATAGAGACTTGAAAAAATACCGATCGATAAGTGCCTTACTGCCTGATATAGAGGCCACAAATCTGAGAACTCCGTGAAATAAAAATTATATGAAATTTGACATAGAAGATGATGATGAAAGAGGGAAATTATCAGCGGCTATGATACATGAAGCATGCTCAGCTTAGCATATTAGTTGAGCCAAGAATGTACATATGAGTGTCACTTCAACCAGGTGGGCATGAGGCATGTGGATTGGACTGGATTATCTAGTGAAATCGTGCTCATTGTCGTAGAATCCGGCCTTGAACTTGTTGACCTCGGCGAATGTCCCACAAACCCCGCGACGTTGGTCTTGGAGATCTGGACCATGGATGACCATAGCTTGCATATCCAGCGCTGCGAGGTCCGACCTTTCAACCATCCTAGATGGACATGTACGTCTACATGTCCGACCTTTCAACCATCCTAGATGGACATGTACGTCTACATGTACAGATGAAATAAAATCGATCATGGTGGGTATAAAGAAATCAGATAAAGCAGTAGTACTCCATCTAAATTGATCACCAGGGATAGTGCAAAGTAGCGTAGGTGGAGCCGAATGAAAACTGTACCAGATGGCGTGGGCGATGCGGTACTCAGATGTAGGCCAGTGGATGACAACGCGGGTGTGGCCATGGATGGGCTTGAGGTCGAAGGTTCGGTCGGCCTGGAGCACGCATGCGAGGGAATCGACGCAGGTGACCTCGCCGACGAACACAGACATCGTGTTGCCATCTCCACTGCGACATGACGAGTAGAGCGGCCGGAGGCCACGAAGCTCACTCGATAGCGTCTCGCCATCGCTGCGAGCCACAACGAGTAGAGGAGCCCCCTCGCGTTAACTCCCAATCTCATACATGCCGCGCCGCCAGGTAAAAACATCAATATATACACCTTGTTTAGAATTTCCTCTAAGTCTAGGCGGCATACAATCCAGAAATTAACGGGACAAGGGATTGCATCCCGTGATACTTTTCTTACTGGAAACGGGGTTTCCGTCTTGATATTTTTTCCTCCTTGTGTCGTACAAAGGAAGGAGCACACTGGCATTTGTTTCTTCTGGTTAAGGAAATATATCTTGTGAATAAAATTGCAATTGATGACGGAGTATTTTACCAATTATTTCTGGTATAAAATCGTGATTTATACCATCCAGATCACGATTCCGCGTGGTTGCTTGATTTTCTTTTCTTTTTTGTTGTACCAGTTAATGCCATGATTAGGGATAACAAAGAAAATGAGGGCGTGACTTACCATAAAAGTAGTTTGGGATGAAAGGAAAAATGGATTAGACGGACGGATTTTGAGCCGAGGCTTTGATATTAGATTAGAGGGCTTGGATGATTCCAATCTCCTTCACCAAACGCGGTGTATGACCTACGACCAACTCCAATATAATAGTATAGATATGTTAGTAATAAGTTAAAGGTGCAGTAAACAAAAGTCCACATATGAGTGGTACTTTGTTTGGCGGAGGACGTACCAAGTTAAATCCTATAGAATCTAGTCTTACAAAAATTGCAGAGGTTATTTAGTTAGATATCTAAAAAATAATACCAGGTAAACCATCAAACTGCTAATGATAATGGGCATTAGTTGCAAAAATATATACTTCTGAAGTTGGCTTCCATAGCAGAGTCAATTTTAGCTATCTTGGATTGGTATAGAACAATCGACAAGTAGACAATAAAAAAAATATTGGTTAAAGATTTACAAAGTATAGTTAATAGAAGTCGAACGCGACACAACTGTGGTTCTCATGTAATTTTGCTTTGAAGAATGTTTAGGTAAGTTGATAGTGCATATAATGTTCACGTCTTAATCTACGGAAAAATCATGGAGGTGACAACTCATAGTACCTTTTATAGAACTACAATAATTCAGTCCAACTAAAAACTTGACTATACCAATTTGTGCAAAATATTTTTGCCAAAACCAGAATAAAACAATTCAACCGATTTTTTAATTACTCTGTTATTCACAGGAAGGTTTGCATTGCTGAATCGTTTGACGAATGTTCTCTATCTATGAAGGACAATATATAGTCAATGAACAGGGCATTATCTGAGCATTGTCACTCTGACCTTGACAACCGGCAATGATTTGCAACTTGCAAGTAACCTGGATATGGCCTACAAAAAATACAAAACAATATATTTAGTTGTGCTAATGCTTTGTGAAGAGATCCTCAATCAATAGAGACTTGAAAAAATACCGATCGATAAGTGCCTTACTGCCTGATATAGAGGCCACAAATCTGAGAACTCCGTGAAATAAAAATTATATGAAATTTGACATAGAAGATGATGATGAAAGAGGGAAATTATCAGCGGCTATGATACATGAAGCATGCTCAGCTTAGCATATTAGTTGAGCCAAGAATGTACATATGAGTGTCACTTCAACCAGGTGGGCATGAGGCATGTGGATTGGACTGGATTATCTAGTGAAATCGTGCTCATTGTCGTAGAATCCGGCCTTGAACTTGTTGACCTCGGCGAATGTCCCACAAACCCCGCGACGTTGGTCTTGGAGATCTGGACCATGGATGACCATAGCTTGCATATCCAGCGCTGCGAGGTCCGACCTTTCAACCATCCTAGATGGACATGTACGTCTACATGTCCGACCTTTCAACCATCCTAGATGGACATGTACGTCTACATGTACAGATGAAATAAAATCGATCATGGTGGGTATAAAGAAATCAGATAAAGCAGTAGTACTCCATCTAAATTGATCACCAGGGATAGTGCAAAGTAGCGTAGGTGGAGCCGAATGAAAACTGTACCAGATGGCGTGGGCGATGCGGTACTCAGATGTAGGCCAGTGGATGACAACGCGGGTGTGGCCATGGATGGGCTTGAGGTCGAAGGTTCGGTCGGCCTGGAGCACGCATGCGAGGGAATCGACGCAGGTGACCTCGCCGACGAACACAGACATCGTGTTGCCATCTCCACTGCGACATGACGAGTAGAGCGGCCGGAGGCCACGAAGCTCACTCGATAGCGTCTCGCCATCGCTGCGAGCCACAACGAGTAGAGGAGCCCCCTCGCGTTAACTCCCAATCTCATACATGCCGCGCCGCCAGGTAAAAACATCAATATATACACCTTGTTTAGAATTTCCTCTAAGTCTAGGCGGCATACAATCCAGAAATTAACGGGACAAGGGATTGCATCCCGTGATACTTTTCTTACTGGAAACGGGGTTTCCGTCTTGATATTTTTTCCTCCTTGTGTCGTACAAAGGAAGGAGCACACTGGCATTTGTTTCTTCTGGTTAAGGAAATATATCTTGTGAATAAAATTGCAATTGATGACGGAGTATTTTACCAATTATTTCTGGTATAAAATCGTGATTTATACCATCCAGATCACGATTCCGCGTGGTTGCTTGATTTTCTTTTCTTTTTTGTTGTACCAGTTAATGCCATGATTAGGGATAACAAAGAAAATGAGGGCGTGACTTACCATAAAAGTAGTTTGGGATGAAAGGAAAAATGGATTAGACGGACGGATTTTGAGCCGAGGCTTTGATATTAGATTAGAGGGCTTGGATGATTCCAATCTCCTTCACCAAACGCGGTGTATGACCTACGACCAACTCCAATATAATAGTATAGATATACAAATTAGGCTATCGAATGAAGATTGCAATCTGCTAGAACTCTACCTTATTCAGCCATAAAAAGCTAAAAGTGTTGTTGCAACTTCTCCACAAGAAATCTAGCAACTGTTTGACAGATCAGTAGAACTGTTTGAGCCACCTTCTGGATTTGACACCAAGAAGAGGACTAGACTTATCACATCTCACCGGTGCTTCACCCAATTAGATGCAGGTTGTATCATTACTCACTTCAGTTGAAGACAGAAACCCAGAAGCAAATATCTGAAATGCTTGCAAGTGGTGATATCAAGATGGGAAAATGTGCATTTTCTTCCCCTATCATTGTGGGCCGCAAGAAAGATTTTACTTGGCGACTTCTTGTGGATTAAATAGGTCTGAATGCCTTAACAATTATATCAAAATACCCGATGTCAGTAATCGACAAATTGCTATAAAAATTACGTGGCGCAAGTTGGTTTTCCAGGCTTGACCTAGGTCTTGGCTACGACCAAACCAGATTGGCATCCGGCGAGGAGTACAAGTCTGCGCTCAGTATGCATCAAGGGAAGTATGAGTTTTTGTTCATGGCTGCTCATTCCCCCCTTTTCCTTCTCACTCATCGCTACAGTAGCAGAGAGCTCTTCTCAGAGGGTCGGGCCGACCCGAGGCCAATCTCACCGGCGCCGCCGATCGAGATGGGCGGAGGGAAGGCGCCGGAGTAGATAGATCAGTTAGATGTAGTGGCAGTATGTCGGTAGGGGCCCTGGTGCTTGGCAGTTTGAGCGGAGGAGGAGATCTGGCCGCCTGGATCTCGTCCGATCTAGGGTTCTTCCTTCTCAATCTTCTTCTCCGGCGGTCGGAGGGGAGAGTGGAGAGGAGGACTGACGCTCAGTCCAATAAAGGAGTGGCGGTGAACCACCTTCTGCAGAGCGACTGCGGCGGGAGGCGTCTTTCCCTGGCCGGCCTTGGAGGCGAGGGGGAAAAGCGCGCCTACTGGCGACCAACGGCGTGAATGAGTTCCTGGCCGGCCGTGGAGGCGAGGAGGAGCTCAGCTGCACCACTTCTTCATCGACTAATGATGGGTGGTCTTATCTGCGCCGCTTCTGGTGCAGTAGCAGAGCACTGATGCTGTTCCTCTCGGTCGGCCGTGGAGGCGAGAGAGAGGACATCGGTGGTGCTGCTGCTATGCACTGGAGACGGTGTCGTACCTGCGTCAACCTCAGAGCTGAGTGTGCTTCATATTCGTCGTCGTTCATACGGCGGTTAGCCTGGGAAGCTCTCCAACAGGGGACTCATGCCGTCGTTTTCGCCCTGCCCCTGCATCTTATGGCCGAAAGGCGGCCCTTATCCCGGTTCTCTTCCTCCACAGGGAGGCTATCTGGCTCGTCGTCAACAACTCCTGCTCCCGATGCCCCAAGTGGCTTGCTCCCCGGCGACGTTGGAAGCGGTCGATGGCGGTGTCCTTTCTCCGGCGCAGATCAAGGACCTGATCGCGTTTTCGCTTTCTTACCTAGGGTCCTGTTCGCAAAGTATGATGGCTTCTCAGTTATTTCGTGTTTTTCAGAGACCCTTTATGTAATCCGGTCTGTAACCGCGTGGATTTAATACAGATCCTGGTCCTTCGGGGCCTTTATTGTTCAAAAAAAAAGTTTATGTTCATGGCGTTTGTGTTGAAGGATAGAGAGGGAGAGAGATTGGCGGAATATGATGGATGTTGTATTGCGCCTCATGGGCGAGTATATATAGTGGTACAGACTTGGAGGCTAAGATAGCTCTCCTAGAGATATGGTAGGTAGAGATTACAAATCCTAGACTACCTAATATACCTATACCAAATATATCTCTAACACTCCCCCGCAGTCGTAGCGGTAGTGACGTGAACAACAGTAGCGTCGCGGACGGTCAGACTGGAGATAAACCGAAGTGGTCCCCAGAAGGCTGACACTCCCCCGCAGTCGTAGCGGGAGCGTCGTGGACGGAGTTGCGTCGCGGATGCTTGGACTGGAGAGGAGGCTGGTGAGGCGCAAGCGAGGTGGTAGCCCTTTATACCGATGTCGAGGTAGCAGAGAGCGTGGGTGCTGCAACCTTGGTCGGGGTAGCCGCGCGAGGGGATGCCGTGGTCGATGTCGTGGTCGGGTGCCGGTGTCGAGGTAGCCGCACATGAAGCCGCAAGCGCATAGTGCGCGAGGAGAGTGACGGAGACGCGTCGAGGCAGTCGTGGAGGTTGTCGATGCCGAAGTCGATGCAGTTCGAGCCGTCGAGGACGAGGTGCTGCCCTAGTTTTGTCAGAACTAGGCGCACGTCGGGAACGAAGCCATACTCCGGTTTTGCCAGAACCGAGTACGCAAAGACGAAGTCGGCGACGCGGTCGAGGCAGTCGTAGAAGAGTCGATGCCGATGAAGACGTTGTCGAAGCCGATGAAGACGAGGCGCTGGCCCGAGCTTGCCAGGCTCGGGGACGCGTCGGGGACGAAGGCACGCGTCGGTGTTGCCAATACCGGGCGTGCGAGGGAAGGGACCATCATGGACCGCGAGGTCGTGGTGGACGGAGACGTAGAAGGCGGGGAAACCAGTGGTGACCAGGAGTGACCATGCTGGATGCCTAGACTGTAGAGGTGGTCGGCGAGGCCTGCGACGACCAGAGTGGTCATGCAGGGTACCTGTGGAGGTGCGGCGGCGGTACTCGAAGTTGGCGAGGAGGAACCCGGCGGCTTGACGTAGACCTTGCGCTGACGGTGGCGACCTGCGCCGATGGGGCGGCGCGGTAGTAGCCTGGAACGTCGGTGCGCGGGGACGGCGAAGGAGACTGCATGCGGCGACGTCTCGGCCCGAGGGGCCGGCGTAGCTGCAGGGCGCGAGTCGATGCAGCGGCGGGAGGCCACCAGCAACGTACACGCCTTGGAAGGCGCGTCGGAGGCCGGTAGCATGGACCAAAGGCGGCGGCGCTGCGGCCCGAAGGGGCGACGCAGCGGCAGCCCGTAGCTCGATCGGTGGTAGGCGCGTGCTCGGGGACGTGCTTGGCGGAGACGTGCGCGCGGTCGGTTGATCAGACCGACGGCGGCGTTGTACGCGCCATGGCGTGGACGACGTGCCGCAGATTGGAGTCGTTGGCGACGTGGTCAGTGATGTCCTGGGCGATGACGGCGAAGACGGACCAGCGATGGAGACCGCGCGGGCGAGACAGCCTGCTGCGTCGCACGTAGGCGTCCCGTGTGTGACGCGTGCGGCCGTGCCGCGCGGTTGATGAAGATGGCCGGTGCAGTCGATGCCGAGGTTGGAGTAGAGGCGCGTGATGACGACGGCGGTGGGCGACTCAATCCGATCGATGATCGGCAAAACCAAAAAAAGAAAACACCGGTCGAGCGACCGGCGGAGCAAAAAGAAAACCAATCTACGGATTGGAAAAAAAAAAGACTCGAGGGCAGCGGATCAACGGATCGGCGGACGAACCCTCATACGGGTTGCGCGGCCCCCGGAGTAGATCATGGAGATCGACCTCCCCGGGGGCGGCGCGGCGCGGAAGCTTGGGTGGCGGCTAGGTTAGGATCGGCGCCGCTCTGATACCATGTTGAAGGATAGAGAGGGAGAGAGATTGGCGGAATATGATGGATGTTGTATTGCGCCTCATGGGCGAGTATATATAGTGGTACAGACTTGGAGGCTAAGGGTGTGTTTGGTAGGTCGGCTGGTCTCAGATTCTCCCACCTCACCCAACATTTTTCCACTTTTTGTTGTTTGGTAGGTTGAGTCGGTCCAACTGGGCAGTGCCCACCTCACCCGAAAAATGGCTCTCAGCCCTGCCCGATAGAGAAGCTGAAATCGAGCTTCGCATGTGGGCAGGGCTGACCTCGCCCGAAAAACCCCCCGCGCGCCTCTCCCGTGGGCTGAGACCAACAGGGGTCAACCGCCCCAGCCCTCATTCCCCCCAAAACTGCTCTCTATCGCCAGTTCGCCACCGCCCAAACGAGCCCCGCTGGAACCTCCTCGACGCCGGCATGCGCCGCCGCTCGACGCCAGCCTGCGCCGCCGCTCGACGCCGGCCTGCGCCGCCACTCGACGCCGGCTGCGCCGCCGCTGACGCCGGCTGCGCCGCCACTCGACGCTAGCTGCGCCGCCACTCGACGCCAGCCTGCGCCGCCGCTCGACGCCGGCATGCGTCGCCCCCTCCAGCAACGCCACGGATGAGCGCATCAACGTTCAGCGCATCGACGAGCTCCGCCTCCAGCTTCTCGACGAGCTCCGCCACGGCAGCAAGCTCCGCCTCCAGCGCCGGAGGTTCCAGCGGACATGCCACAGCAGCCCGGCCACACGAGCGAGCTCCACCTCCAGCACCTCGACAAGCACGGACGCGTAGCAGAACGCCGGCCACGCCACCAAACTCCGCCATGGCCGAGGAGGGTCAGCGCCGCCACGGCCGAGGAGGGTCAGCGCCGCCACGGCCAGCAAAGGGACCCGATTGCGTTTTCACAAGGACCCGATTGCTTTTTTATTCTATGTACAGGCACCCGATTGCTTTTTTATTCTATGTACAGGGACTCTATTGCCTTTCATTTTGGTATTCAAGGGGTTCTGTGCAATTTCTCAGCACATCTCACCCCATACAGTTCACCAAACAACAGACGCACTCGACCCGTCTCAACACACACGACCTACCAAACACCTGAGAATATCCCAACTCAGCTTAGCTAAGGTCAGCTTGTATGAGTATAGATAGCTATTCCCTAGTGGCCCAGGCTACCAAACACACCCTAAGATAGCTCTCCTAGAGATATGGTAGGTAGAGATTACAAATCCTAGACTACCTAATATACCTATACCAAATATATCTCTAACAGTTTGGACCGACATGTGGCGTCTGCAAACATTTCAAGGCGTGATGAACATGACACTGCCATGCGTAGGAATGAATCAGTTTGCATGTGTCGGTCTGTTTGAGTCTATTTAAGTGGGGACCAAAACGTGGATGCCCTAACTTCTTCATATTTGTGCTAGATAATCATATCTTGGTCAAAAAAGTGTCACGCGAGGATCTAAAACACATGGAGTGCGCTATACACGTATTACTAGAAAATAGAACAGAAAGTGGTCACACACAATTATATCAATGGATTCATATTACAAGGTTTTCGTGACATATAATTTGTATTTATTGGTCAATTAAATTTTTGTTTTAGGTGTAAGTTAGCCTAATAAACCGAGACGGTTTTAGTCAAAAAAAAAAGTGTCACATGAGGTTTTGAACACATGAAGTGCGCTATAGCTGAGAATAGAAAGCAGTCACACACACGATCCAAATCATGGTGTTTAACAAACAAATACTAGTCATGACGCACATAATTACATCCGAAATTAACATGCTGATCACAAGTGGAAGTATAAAAGTATCCACAGATCAAGATCCAAGTTTACCTACACCTAATCCTAGTTTGCCTGCCTAATCACTACCGGACACCAAGCAAACAGTCCTAGAAACTGAACATGATCACGCACGTCAACAGCCGCCGCAACCGCCCCCGCCGCCACAGCCACCGCCGCCACCGCACCCGCCGCCGCCACCTCCGCACGCGGACGCCGCCGAGCTCATCATCATCGTCGTCGCCGCGCCGAGAGCCATCCCCGTCACGAGGTCGTTGTTGGACGCTTGGGTCGTGCTCTTCCCAGCGCTAGGCGTCGAGTACTTGGGTGCCGCCGTCGCCGTGTACCCGTGGCTGCCGTAGTACTGCACGCTCTTGGCGCTGCTCTTCTTCTTCTTGGCACCCTCGGCGCACCCGAACGCGGCGATGGCGGCCACGGCCACGACCGCGACGGCGAAGAGCACGATCAAGGCGGGGCTCCCTTGCAGCGCGTGGACGCCGGCGGCGTGAGCGGTTTGAGGATCCAGCCTCACCATTGCTTCGACTCTCTCTGTCCCGTGAACGGAATCTGGCTGGCTAAACGACGAATTCAAGTTTTCGATTGTGTTCGATCTCACGCAATTACGACGAGTGTGCTTATTTGTATGCGCAAAGTTTGGAATCCGGGTAGGTCACGAGAACAGCGAGACCTGCCTCGGCCGGATTCGATCTTGTCTCGTGGACTCTGGAGGTTGTTCGTCTTCTGGCGTCGGCATGATCCAAATCGCCTACGGAAGGTGTGCCCTCGCCCTCCGTCAGCCTGTTCATGGGACGCTAGCTGAATTCGTGACTTTTCTATTCTGCTCGCGCGTTGTTTACAAATTGGTGACTTGAAATTGAAAAGGATGAACACATTCAAAACTCAAAACAATGCAGGTTTTCAGGTACGAGTATAAACAAGTGGAGATGTACAGATTGAACATACCGATCGATCACACGGGCCAATATAGTAGAATATAAAGTTCAAGAATATAATACGTACTAATATCCACACGCTTGGTTCTTCAACTGCCTAACCGGTTACCTACTGCGACACACCAACCCAAAGAGAGGCAAAGACAATGAACACGACCGATGCATGGACCACGTCAACCGCCACAGCCACCTCCGCACCCGCCGCCGCACCCACCGCCGCACCCGCCGCCGCTGAGCGCCGAGCCGACGATGACACCGGTGGCCAGGCCGGCCGCGCCTCCCATCGCGAGCCCAGCCCCGGCGCCGAGGCCGCTGCGCCCCTGCTTCTGCTGCTGCTGCGGCGGGTACGCGTAGCCCGGGGGCGGCGGGTAGCCGTAGCCCTGGGGCGGCTGCTGCGCCGGGTAGCCGTACGCGCCGGCGGGAGGCGGCGGCGGCTGGCCCTGGCCGTAGTAGTAGACGCCGTTGTTCTGCTGCCGGCGCTGCTTCTTCATCCCGTCGGCGCAGCCGAAGGCGGCGACGGCGGCCACCGCCACCGTGGCCACGACCGCCAAGGCCAGCAGCAAGGCGGGGCTCCCCGCCAGGTCGTCGACCGCCGTGGCGTCCAGTGGCCCGAGCCTCACCATTGTCCTGGAGCACGGAGCAAGAAGAGGAAGGAGGAGAATGAAACTACGTGGGAGGAGCTTGCGAGGTGGGGAGATAAACTCCGGGGCTTTCTAGTTCTAGGTCAAAGTCTTCGCTGGGATAAAACAATGCTCGGAGTGAGAGCGATCAGGGGAAGGCATCTATATATCTTGCAAAACTACACGGAGAGCCTACAAAGGCGGTGACTTTCCGGCCGCGAGGAATTTTCCTGCGGATCGACCTCTCGCTTTCGCGGGCAATTGCTTAACGGCGAGGACGAAATTTCAGGAATGAATTCTGATCACGCCACCCCGTATATCATAGCCTCTCCCGGATAAACACTCTATCCCTAACAAAATCGTTTTGATTCTGGGGATAATTAAGCCTCCTGATCTGGAATCGTTTGGAATATCCCTGATTTCCTGCCGTTTCCGTAGACGGATATAACCAGCGTCTGGTGTCATTAAACCATAATTAAATCCAATTTATCCTGCAGCTTGCAACGTTTAGTTCGATGTGACCCACCAGCGTGGACGTTGTACACGATGGAGTATTCTGCCACGTCTTTCCAAACCGGAAATCCAGCCGGTGGTTTTCCGTTTTTCGATTGTAGGATGTGGTATCTGATTCCTCAAAAAAAGTAGGAGTATATATATATATATATATATGGATGGTGACAGGAGATATTTTCGGCATGCAATCAATTGGCTTTAAATTCATGAAAGGTCACCAGTCACCAATATGTCCATATCTTAATTAGGGCATCCATACCATTGCAGAAGATGCCAACTTCAGAATGGGAGTTTGTACCCAAGCCTATTTTGAGAGGGGTAGTTATGAAGAAAAGAAGATATGCGTAAAAAACTTCTTCATATCCTTTTGCCCTTCAGGTATCATGAAACTTTTTATGTCTTGATAAAGACCTGGAATTAGTGATGAACCTCAAGTGAGTTGGTCGCTACGGAATTTAAAGAATTATATGTGTTTAAACGAATTGCCGTGGCATGGTATGCATGTGTTGTATCGGAGGGTAGCTTACACCCTTGCTCGATGGAGGCCCCTTTGCCCTGAGAGAGAAAAGGCAAGACTCGGAGAGGTGAAATTTGTATACGCATATCTCCTTTTCATCTTCCTTTCCAAAATTGATATTTGGGAGCTTGAAACTTGCCTTCTGGTCGTAACAGGTAATTTTGGACCACGTGTCAGTAGCTTTAATAAGCATCATGGAAAACACATTGTAGAAGGGCTTTGGGGAAGCCTCACACGTATAATGACGTGGGGTTCCGGTGTTTATATAATAGGCCAGAGGCCTAGGGTTTGGGTACAATTACAATACAGTCCTACTGTAAATACAATATGTGCAATCTAACACCCCCCTACCCCCCCCCTACCCCCCCCCCCCCCCCCCCGCAGTCCCAGCGGGAAGTTCTCGGACGTTGAGACTGGACCGAAAGTCGAGGAAGAGCTGACTCGGCAATCCCTTCATCATGACATCCGCAAACTGGTGGGAGGCCGGAACATGTAGAACACGGACCTCTCCCAAGGACACCTTCTCGCGGACGAAGTGGATGTCTATCTCGATGTGCTTGGTACGTTTATGTTGCACCGGATTCCAGGACATGTAGATGGCGGAGACGTTGTCACAGTAGACAACCGTGGCGGAGCTCATGGGGCGATGAAGTTCCTGGAGCAACTGGCGGAGCCAACAGCACTCGGCGATGGCGTGGGCGACAGCACGGTACTCAGCCTCTGCAGAGGAACGGGACACGGTGGTCTGTCGCTTGGAGGACCAAGAGATGAGACTATCACCGAAGTAGACGCGGTAACCGGAGGTGGAGCGGCGCGAGTCCGGACAGCCGGCCCAGTCGGCGTCGGAGTAGGCCACAAGGACAGTCGACGAGGAGGCAGTGGAGCTGGAGGCCGAACTCCAGTGTACCCCGAACATACCGCAGAACATGTTTCACGAGAGCCAAGTGAGACGTGCGCGGAGCATGCATGTGAAGGCATGCCTGCTGAACAGCGTAGGAGATGTCGGGGCGCGTCAATGTGAGGTACTGAAGGCCGCCCACGATGCTCCTATAGTTGGTGGCGTCGGGGAGGAGCTCGCCGTCGGAAGCGGAGAGCTTCGAGGACGTGTCGACCGGTGTAGGCGAGGGGTGACAGTTAGACATGCCAGCCCGCTGTAGAATATCCAGAGCATACTGTCGTTGTGACAGAAAGAGACCAGCAGGGGACCGGCTGACCTTCATACCCAGGAAGTAGTGGAGGTCCCCGAGATCAGTCATGGCGAACTCGCTATGAAGACGCGCAAGGAGCCCCTCAAGAAAGCTCGTCGACGAGGCGGTGACGATAATGTCATCCACATAGAGCAGCAAGTACGCCGTGTCGGCCTCAGAGTGGAGGACAAACAGAAACGTGTCTGTGGCGGAGGCAACAAATCCCAGAGTGGCGATGTAGGAGGCGAACCGGTGGTACCAGGCGCGAGGGGCCTGCTTCAGGCCATACAGGGACTTGTGGAGGCGACAGACGTGGTCAGGGCGAGAGGCATCAACAAACCCAGGGGGATGCTGACACTAGACCACCTCTTCCAGGGAGCCATGCAGGAACGCGTACTTCACATCAAGGTGCCGTATGGGCCAAGAGCTGGAGATAGCAATGTGCAAAACGAGACGGATCATAGCAAGCTTGACAACAGGGCTGAAAGTCTCCTCGTAGTCGATGCCGGGGCGCTGGGAGTACCCACGAACAACCCATCGCACCTTGTTGCGCGCAAGGGTGCCATCCGAGTGGAACTTCGGACGAAAGATCCACTCGCCGGTGACGACGTTGGCACGCGGAGGGCGAGGAACGAGTGACCAAGTGTTGTTGTCGACGAGAGCCTGGTACTCAGCGGACATGGCAGCACGCCACTGAGGATCCTGCATCGCCTGGCGGAAGGTAGTGGGGACGATGTCTGATACGTCTCCGACGTATCGATAATTTCTTATGTTCCATGCCACATTATTGATGTTATCTACATGTTTTATGCACACTTTATGTCATATTCGTGCATTTTCTGGAACTAACCTATTAACAAGATGCCGAAGTGCCGATTCTGTTGTCATTGCTGTTTTTGGTTTCAGAAATCCTAGTAAGGAAATATTCTCGGAATTGGACGAAATCAAAGCCCAGGGGCCTATTTTCTCACGAAGCTTCCAGAAGTCCGAAGGAGAGACGAAGAGGGGCCACGGAGGGGCCACACCCTAGGGCGGCGCGGGCCCCCCTTGGCCGCGCGGCCCTGTGGTGTGGGGCCCCCGTGCCGCCTCTTGACCTGCCCTTCCGCCTATAAAAAGTCTCTGTGACGAAACCCCCAGTACCGAGAGCCACGATACGGAAAACCTTCCAGAGACGCCGCCAACGCCGATCCCATCTCGGGGGATCCAGGAGATCGCCTCCGGCACCCTGCCGGAGAGGGGAATCATCTCCCGGAGGACTCTACGCCGCCATGGTCGCCTCCGGTGTGATGTGTGAGTAGTCTACCCCTGGACTATGGGTCCATAGCAGTAGCTAGATGGTTGTCTTCTCCCCATTGTGCTATCATTGTCGGATCTTGTGAGCTGCCTAACATGATCAAGATCATCTATCTGTAATTCTATATGTTGCGTTTGTTGGGATCCGATGAATAGAGAATACTTGTTATGTTGATTATCAAAGTTATATCTATGTGTTGTTTATGATCTTGCATGCTCTCCGTTACTAGTAGATACTCTGGCCAAGTTTTTGCTATTAACTCCAAGAGGGAGTACTTATGCTCGATAGTGGGTTCATGCCTGCATTGACACCGGGACAAAGGATGAGAAAGTTCTAAGGTTGTGTTGTGCTGTTGCCACTAGGGATAAAACATTAGTGCTATGTTCAAGGATGTAGTCACTAGTTACATTACGCACCATACTTAATGCAATTGTCTGTTGTTAGCAACTTAATACTGGAGGGGGTTCGGATGATAACCTGAAGGTGGACTTTTTAGGCATAGATGCAGTTGGATGACGGTCTATGTACTTTGTCGTAATGCCCAATTAAATCTCACTATACTCATCATGATATGTATGTGCATGGTCATGCTCTCTTTATTTGTCAATTGCCCAACTGTAATTTGTTCACCCAACATGCTGTTCGTCTTATGGGAGAGACACCTCTAGTGAACTGTGGACCCCGGTCCAATTCTCTTTACTGAAATACAATCTACTGCAATACTTGTTCTACTGTTTTCTGCAAACAATCATCTTCCACACAATACGGTTAACTCTTTGTTACAGCAAGCCGGTGAGATTGACAACCTCACTGTTTCGTTGGGGCAAAGTACTTTGGTTGTGTTTTGCAGGTTCCACGTTGGCACCGGAATCACTGGTGTTGCGCCGCACTACATCTCGCCGTCATCAACCTTCAACGTGCTTCTTGACTCCTACTGGTCCGATTAAACCTTGGTTTCTTACTGAGGGAAACTTGCCGCTGTGCGCATCACACCTTCCTCTTGGGGTTCCCAACGGACGTGCCAACCACACGCATCAAGCAAATTTCTGGCGCCGTTGCCGGGGAGATCAAGACACGCTGCAAGGGGAGTCTCCACTTCTAAATCTCTTTACTTTGTTTTTGTCTTGCTTAGTTTTATTTACTACTTTGTTTGCTGCACTAAATCAAAATACAAAAAAATTAGTTGCTAGTTTTACTTTATTTGCTATCTTGTTTGCTATATCTAAAACACAAAAAAATTAGTTTACTTGCATTTACTTTATTCATCATGTTTCCTTTTAATTTTACCACAAAAAACATACCGGTAGGACGTGGGTCTATAGTTGGGAGAAATAATATAGAAGAATTTTTCAATCATGTTAGTACTATTGAAAATTTTGAAGATAGACACTTGGTAGACCTTGCGCCTACTTATGAAATTGCTGCTGCGCATTTAGTTCGCCTGTTGGAAACTAAATTTGTTAATCTTAATCCTATAATCCAACACATGTTTTTCACACTTGGTGATATGGAAGAGGGGGAAAAGAAAGATTTTGTATTAGAAACCCTTCTTAGAGAATTTGGTGGTCTAGCAAGAGAAGCTAGAAAGGTGTTTGCTAAATTTAATATGCTTGGTTCTCCTACTAATTTTGTTAGTCTCCTTGAAAGGATGGATATGGATAGAATAAGATACACTAATAATATTGATGATGGAGGGGAGATCAAAGCACCAATACCATGTAAGCTCTTAGCTATGAATGATGCATTAGAAAATAACTATGCTTGGCTAGTTCTGAAAATTTGTTTGATGAGAGTAGCACGCCTAAGACTAATGAAAAGGGAGATGCTGAAACTTATGTATCCAATATACTATGCCTAGTTGAGAAAACTCCACACCCCGCTGAGAATGCATCACCCTTCGATAATACTTGATACACACTTTCTGCGCCTAGCTGAAAGACGTTAAAGAAAAGCGCTTATGGGAGACAACCCATGTTTTTACCTACAGTACTTTGTTTTTTTTTGTGTCTTGGAAGTTGTTTACTACTGTAGCAACCTCTCCTTATCTTAGTTTTGTGTTTTGTTGTGCCAAGTTAAGCCGTTGATAGAAAAGTAAGTACTAGATTTGGATTACTGCACAGTTCCAGATTTCTTTGCTGTCACGAATCTGAGTCCACCTCCCTGTAGGTAACTCAGAAAATTAAGCCAATTTACGTGCATGATCCTCAGATATGTACGCAACTTTCATTCAATTTGAGAATTTTCATTTGAGCAAGTCTGGTGCCATTTTAAAATTCGTCAATACGAACTGTTCTGTTTTGACAGATTCTGCCTTTTATTTCGCATTGCCTCTTTCGCTATGTTGGATGAATTTCTTTGATCCATTAATGTCCAGTAGCATTATGCAATGTCCAGAAGTGTTAAGAATGATTGTGTCACCTCTGAATATGTCAATTTATATTGTGCACTAACCCTCTAATGAGTTGTTTCGAGTTTGGTGTGGAGGAAGTTTTCAAGGATCAAGAGAGGAGTATGATGCAACATGATCAAGGAGAGTGAAAGCTCTAAGCTTGGGGATGCACCCGGTGGTTCACCCCTGCATATATCAAGAAGACTCAAGCGTCTAAGCTTGGGGATGCCCAAGGCATCCCCTTCTTCATCGACAACATTATCAGGTTCCTCCCCTGAAACTATATTTTTATTTCATCACATCTTATGTGCTTTTTCTTGGAGCGTCGGTTTGTTTTTGTTTTTTTGTTTTGTTTGAATAAAATGGATCCTAGCATTCACTTTATGGGAGAGAGACACGCTCCGCTGTAGCATATGGACAAGTATGTCCTTGGTTTCTACTTATAGTATTCATGGCGAAGTTTCTCCTTCGTTAAATTGTTATATGGTTGGAATTGGAAAATGATACATGTAGTAATTGCTATAAATGTCTTGGGTAATGTGATACTTGGCAATTGTTGTGCTCATGATTAAGCTCTTGCATCATATGCTTTGCACCCATTAATGAAGAAATACATAGAGCATGCTAAAATTTGGTTTGCATATTTGGTTTCTCTAAGGTCTAGATAATTTCTAGTATTGAGTTTGAACAACAAGGAAGACGGTGTAGAGTCTTATAATGTTTTCAATATGTCTTTTATGTGAGTTTTGCTGCACCGGTTCATCCTTGTGTTTGTTTCAAATAAGCCTTGCTAGCCTAAACCTTGTATCGAGAGGGAATACTTCTCATGCATCCAAAATACTTGAGCCAACCACTATGCCATTTGTGTCCACCATACCTACCTACTACATGGTATTTTCCGCCATTCCAAAGTAAATTGCTTGAGTGCTACCTTTAAAATTCCATCATTCACTTTTTGCAATATATAGCTCATGGGACAAATAGCTTAAAAACTATTGTGGTATTGAATATGTAATTATGCACTTTATCTCTTATTAAGTTGCTTGTTGTGCGATAACCATGTTCACTGGGGACGCCATCAACTATTCATTGTTGAATTTCATGTGAGTTGCTATGCATGTCCGTCTTGTCTGAAGTAAGAGAGATCTACCACCATATGGTTAAGCATGCATATGTTAGAGAAGAACATTGGGCCGCTAACTAAAGCCATGCTCCATGGTGGAAGTTTCAGTTTTGGACAACAATCCTCAAATCTCAAATGAGAAAATTATTAATTGTTGGTATATGCTTATGCATAAAAGAGGAGTCCATTATCTGTTGTCTATGTTGTCCCGGTATGGATGTCTAAGTTGAAGAATAATCAATAGCGAGAAATCCAATGCGAGCTTTCTCCTTAGACCTTTGTACAGGCGGCATAGAGGTACCCCTTTGTGACACTTGGTAAAAACAATGCATTGTGATGATCCGGTAGTCCAAGCTAATTAGGACAAGGTGCGGGCACTATTAGTACACTATGCATGAGGCTTGCAACTTATAAGATATAATTTACATGATGCATATGCTTTATTACTACCGTTGACAAAATTGTTTCATGTTTTCAAAATCAAAGCTCTAGCACAAATATAGCAATCGATGCTTTTCCTCTATGGAGGACCATTCTTTTACTTTCAATGTTGAGTTAGTTCACCTATTTCTCTCCACCTCAAGAAGCAAACACTTGTGTGAACTATGCATTGATTCCTACATACTTGCTTATTGCACTTATTATATTACTCTATGTTGACAATATCCATGAGATATACATGTTACAAGTTGAAAGCAACCGCTGAAACTTAATCTTCTTTTGTGTTGCTTCAATGCCTTTACTTTGAATTATTGCTTTATGAGTTAACTCTTATGCAAGACTTATTGATGCTTGTCTTGAAGTGCTATTCATGAAAAGTTTTTGCTATATGATTCACTTGTTTACTCATGTCATATACAATGTTTTGATCGCTGCATTCACTACATATGCTTTACAAATAGTATGATCAAGATTATGATGGCATGTCACTCCAGAAATTATCTGTGTTATCGTTTTACCTGCTCGGGACGAGCAGAACTAAGCTTGGGGATGCTGATACGTCTCCGACGTATCGATAATTTCTTATGTTCCATGCCACATTATTGATGTTATCTACATGTTTTATGCACACTTTATGTCATATTCGTGCATTTTCTGGAACTAACCTATTAACAAGATGCCGAAGTGCCGATTCTTGTTTTCTGCTGTTTTTGGTTTCAGAAATCCTAGTAAGGAAATATTCTCGGAATTGGACGAAATCAAAGCCCAGGGGCCTATTTTCTCACGAAGCTTCCAGAAGTCCGAAGGAGAGACGAAGAGGGGCCACGGAGGGGCCACACCCTAGGGTGGCGCGGCCCCCCCCTTGGCCGCGCGGCCCTGTGGTGTGGGGCCCCCGTGCCGCCTCTTGACCTGCCCTTCCGCCTATAAAAAGTCTCCGTGACGAAACCCCCAGTACCGAGAGCCACGATACGGAAAACCTTCCAGAGACGCCGCCAACGCCGATCCCATCTCGGGGATCCAGAGATCGCCTCCGGCACCCTGCCGGAGAGGGGAATCATCTCCCGGAGGACTCTACGCCGCCATGGTCGCCTCCGGTGTGATGTGTGAGTAGTCTACCCCTGGACTATGGGTCCATAGCAGTAGCTAGATGGTTGTCTTCTCCCCATTGTGCTATCATTGTCGGATCTTGTGAGCTGCCTAACATGATCAAGATCATCTATCTGTAATTCTATATGTTGCGTTTGTTGGGATCCGATGAATAGAGAATACTTGTTATGTTGATTATCAAAGTTATATCTATGTGTTGTTTATGATCTTGCATGCTCTCCGTTACTAGTAGATACTCTGGCCAAGTTTTTGCTATTAACTCCAAGAGGGAGTACTTATGCTCGATAGTGGGTTCATGCCTGCATTGACACAGGACGATGTGACAGAAAGTTCTAAGGTTGTGTTGTGCTATTGCCACTAGGGATAAAACATTAGTGCTATGTTCAAGGATGTAGTCACTAGTTACATTACGCACCATACTTAATGCAATTGTCTGTTGTTAGCAACTTAATACTGGAGGGGGTTCGGATGATAACCTGAAGGTGGACTTTTTAGGCATAGATGCAGTTGGATGACGGTCTATGTACTTTGTCGTAATGCCCAATTAAATCTCACTATACTCATCATGATATGTATGTGCATGGTCATGCTCTCTTTATTTGTCAATTGCCCAACTGTAATTTGTTCACCCAACATGCTGTTCGTCTTATGGGAGAGACACCTCTAGTGAACTGTGGACCCCGGTCCAATTCTCTTTACTGAAATACAATCTACTGCAATACTTGTTCTACTGTTTTCTGCAAACAATCATCTTCCACACAATACGGTTAACTCTTTGTTACAGCAAGCCGGTGAGATTGACAACCTCACTGTTTCGTTGGGGCAAAGTACTTTGGTTGTGTTTTGCAGGTTCCACGTTGGCGCCGGAATCACTGGTGTTGCGCCGCACTACATCTCGCCGCCATCAACCTTCAACGTGCTTCTTGACTCCTACTGGTCCGATTAAACCTTGGTTTCTTACTGAGGGAAACTTGCCGCTGTGCGCATCACACCTTCCTCTTGGGGTTCCCAACGGACGTGCCAACCACACGCATCAATGTCGGTGACGAAGTCCACGGCGGAGAGGTTGAGCCTGTCCACGGGACGCACTTGGCGTCCGGAGCGCGTACGCCGAATGTCGGAGGCCCCACTCGAGGAGGCCGTCGGGGCGGCGGCTGCAGCAGCCGTGGCAGGGGCACGGCGTGCGGCGGCGGGCCGAGCGGGAGGTGCGGCAGGAGTTCCTGTCGTGGCCGCCTGCCGCGGCAGAGAAACTGCCGGAATTCCTGCCGTGGCAGCCTGCCGCGGTAGAGAAAACGCCGAATTCTATGCCGCGGCAGAGGACCCGGCTGGGCGAGGCGGTGTCGAGGCGGGGGCGCTCGGGGCCGGGGCGGGCACACTCGGGGCCCGCGCTGGGGTGCACGGGGCCGGTGCAGGAGCTCGCGGTGGGGGCACGGGCGGCGTGCCGAAGAGGTCGTCGAGTCCGCGCGGCGCAGGAGGCGCAGGCGCGGATGACGAAGCTGCATGCTGAAAAGGAAAAACCGTCTCATCAAAGACAACATGTCGCGAGACGAGAATTCTCCCAGTGACAGGGTTAAAGCAGCGGTAACCACGATGGTTAGAAGGATACCCAAGAAAGACACATGCCATGAAACGTGCACTGAGCTTGTGTGGAGCGATGGACGCGATGTTAGGATAACAAAGACAACCAAAGACACGAAGGTCAGTGTATGAGGGAGGACGACCGTGGAGGCGTGTGTATGGGACCTGGGATTTTATGGCTGTACTAGGACGACGATTAAGCAGGTATGTGGCAGTAGCCAGAGCCTCGGCCCAGAGAGGAGCTGGGATGTGAGCCTGGAACATAAGGGTGCGCATAGTATCATTAATAGTACGAATGGCACACTCGGCTTTACCGTTCTGCTGGGAAGTGTATGGGCATGACAGCCGCAGGGCAGTGCTGTAGGTGGTGAGGAGAGTATCAACAGTCTTGTTGAGGAACTCGGTACCGTTATCTGTCTGGAGGGAGCGAATAGTGACACCAAACTGCGTGCGCGCGTAAGCGAAAAAAGTTTCGAGAGTACGTCAACACATAACTTGTTGCGAAGCGGAAAAGACCAATAAAAGTAAGAATAGTCGTCGACAATAACAAGGTAATATCGAAAACCAGAGGTGCTTATAATTGGAGATGTCCACAAATCACAATGTATCAAATCGAAAATGGCACTAGACGCTGTAGTAGACTGACTGAACGGTAAACGGACGTGCTTGCCAAGCTGACATGCATGACACACCCGAGTACGACTAAATTTATTACACTTGATAAAATCTAGACGCTGAAGAGCCGACATGGCATCATGACCAGGATGGCCAAGACGATGGTGCCATAGCTCGGCGGTGGCGGTGGCGACCAAGGCGGTGGAGGAAGAACGGCGAAAGCTGCTCCTCCCGGGAAAAGTGTAGAGATCTCCATCACTATTGCAATGAAGGATCACGCGACGGGTCTTCAGGTCCTTCACAGAGAAACCAAAGGCCTCAAACTCAATGGAACACATATTATCGCGAGTAAACTTGCGAACAGAAAGCAAATTGCGAATAATGTGCGGTACTAGGAGTACATGGTTGAGTCAAAAGACGTGACCAGAAGGTGTGCGAAAGGAGGTGAAACCAGAAGAGGCAATAGGGATGGTGGTGCCGTCACCGACGGTGACGAAGTGAGGAGTACGAAGAGGGGAGGAACGAGTGAGGTTACCATCGTTGTTGGTCATGTGCGAGGACGCGCCTGAGTCCATGACCCAACCGCCTTGCTGAAGCGCGAGGTTGTTGAGGGCGACGATGAGAGCCGAGTTATCCCACGTTGGCGTCGAGGTCGATGGTGCGGTGGCGGTGTAGGCCTGGGGGCGAGGGCCCAGAATGCCTTGCCCAGAGGAGGGGGCGCGCCACTGACCAGCTCCCGGGGAGAAGCAGACCCACGGGCCGGCAGGGGCAGGCGTGCGGGCGTTCTGGGTGACCTGGGTGGCGCCTCCACCCTGGCGGCCGCCGGTGCGGCCCTTCTGCTTGGCCGGCTGCTTGCCCTTCCCGGCGCCCGTGCCAGGGACGGGACCGTCACCGCGGCAGCCGGGGCCAGGGCATGGAGGGGCGGGGCCGCGGGCCTGAGCGACGAGGGAGGTGGCGACGGAGTTGGCCGCCACGTTGGCCTGCTGCATCTCCTCCATCAGGAGCATCGCCCTGGTGCGGAGGAAGGAGGGCAGCGGGTCGGTCATGGAGATGACCGTGGCGGCGGAGGCGAAACGAGGGCCGAGTCTGCGCAGGGTGTTGAGGACGAGGGCGCGGTCGCTCACGGGAGAGTCGTTGTCGGAGAGCGCATCGGCGATATTCTTCTGGCGGCGACAGTACTCGTGGATGGAGAGGGATCCCTGCACAAGCTGGCGAAAGTCATTGTCGAGGTAGATGGCTTTGTTCGCCTTGTTCGCAGTGAAGAGGTCGCGTGCCGCGAGCCACAGCTGACGCGCGGTCTGATCCCTCGCAAGAATCATGTCCGCGACGTCTTCGTCGATGGTGGCGTGGAGGTGGTTGAGGACGGTGTAGTCGGCAGTGGCCCACTCGGCGTTGGTGGGGGCGGTGGTGACGGTGCCGTCGACGTGGCCGAGGTAGCCGGAGCGGCCGAGAGAAGCTCGCATGTAGATGCACCACTTGGAGTAGTTCCCGGCGGCGAAGGAGAGGATGACGGGGCCGGCGTGATGCGGGGCGCCGCCGGCGGTGACGAGGGCGGCGGCCGCAGCAGCCGCAGGGGCGGCTGATACGTCTCCAATGTATCTATAATTTCTGATGTTCCATGCTTGTTTTATGACAATACCTACATGTTTTGCTCGCACTTTATAATGATTTCATGCATTTTCCGGAACTAACCTATTAACAAGATGCCGAAGTGCCAGTTCCTGTTTTCTGTTGTTTTTGGTTCCAGAAAGGCTGTTCGGGCAATATTCTCGGAATTCGATGAAACAAAGACCCAGTATCTTATTTTTCCCGGAAGACCCCAGAGCACCGAAGGAGACTCGGAGGCGGGCCAGAGGGCCACCACACCATAAGGCGGCGCGGCCCCAGGCCTGGCCGCGCCAGCCTATGGTGAGGAGGCCCCAGGCACCTCCCTGCGCCGCCTCTTCGCCTATAAGACCCCTTTCGACCTAAAAACGCGATACCAATCGACGAAACTCCAGAAAGACTCCAGGGGCGCCACCGCCATCGTGAAACTCCGTTTCGGGGGATAGAAGTCTCTGTTCCGGCACCCTGCCGGGACGGGGAAGTGCCCCCGGAAGCCATCTCCATCAACGCCACTGCCTCCATCATGCTCCGTGAGTAGTTCCCCCATGGACTACGGGTTCTAGCTGTAGCTAGTTGGTACTCTCTCTCCCATGTACTTCAATACAATGATCTCATGAGCTGCCTTACATGATTGAGATTCATCTGATGTAATCGGTGTTGTGTTTGTTGGGATCCGATGAATTGTTACATTATGATTAGTCTATCTATAAAGTTTGTGAAGTTATTGTTGCTGCAATCTTGTTGTGTTTAATGCTTGTCACTAGGGCCCGAGTGGCATGATCTTAGATTTAAGCTCTATAATTATTGCTTAGATTGTATCTACAAGTTGTTTGCACATGTCTATGTTCGGAACCCGAGGCCCCAGAGTGACAGCAACTGGGATAACTGGAGGGGAAGGCGTAGGTATGAGGATCACATGTTTTTGCCAAGTGTTAATGCTTTGCTCCGGTGCTCTATTAAAAGGAGTACCTTAATTACCAGTAGATTCCCTTGAGGCCCGGCTGCCACCGGCTGGTAGGACAAAAGATGTTATGCAAGTTTATCATTTCGAGCACGTATGACTATATATGGAAAACATGCCCTACATAATTAATATTCTTGATATTCTGTCTTAATGCTATTTCAATCCTATCAATTGCCCAACTGTAATTTGTTCACCCAACACTTGTTATTGGAGAGTTACCACTAGTGTAGATAGCTGGGAACCCCGGTCCATCTCTCATCATCATACACTCGTTCTACATGTCATTGGAAGTAGTATCAACTATTTTCTGGTGCCATTGCCACTGTGTTACTACTACTGCTGTATTCTTTGTTACTATTGCTCTCATATTACTGCTGCTTTCACATCACCCCTGTTACTAGTGCTTTCCCAGGTGCAGCTGAATTGACAACTCAGTTGTTAAGGCTTATAAGTATTCTTTACCTCCCCTTGTGTCGAATCAATAAATTTGGGTTTTACTTCCCTCGAAGACTGTTGCGATCCCCTATACTTGTGGGTCATCAATACTATTTTCTGGCGCCGTTGCCGGGGAGGCATTGCTCTACTCATAAGTTCACCTGGGGAGTACACTCTACCTCTCTCTCTGTTTTTGTTTTATTTTATTTTGTTTTGCTTAGTTTACTTTTGTCTAGTTCATTTTTGCTTAGTTTATTTCTGTCTAGTATTATTTTTCTTAGTTTACTTTTGCTTAGTTTCTTTTTGTCTTGTTTTATTTTTCTTATATACCCAAAAATCCATAAAAATTTGAAAAATCAAAAAATTAAAAACTGTTGTTATGGGAGAACCCACAACCTATTTGGAGCTTATTGAAATATATAATAATTATAGAGAATCTAGAACGGGTAAAGTCATGAGTGCTGTGACAGAAAAATTGAATACAATTGCTAAAATCTTGCTTAAACGCCATGATATAAACTGTTGCTCTCAACAGGATACTAAACATCTTAAATTTCAATGTGGCTTTAGTGAGGAAGTTTTAATTAAGAACTATAATTGTAATAGCTATATTCATTTTGGGTTCGAAGAAGTAGAACAATTTGTCTTATTTATGGGAGCCTCTGAGATAGAATCCTTCATGGTTAAAAATTATGAAACTTGTGTTGTTTGTAAGGACCTTAAAGATTATGTCTCTTCTATCCTTAATTTTTGCATAGAAAGTTACAGCAATTATCCTTATATCATTGATTATAAAGAGAGACTCATTAATGCACAAGAATGCACTCACAATTTGCAGGAACCAGTGGAAGAAGAAATTGATGAACCTGAAAGCTCATTGGATGAAAAAGAGGAGGAAATTGATGAACCTGAAAGCTCATTGGATGAAAAAGAAGAGGAGAGTGATGAACAAAAGGAGGAAGAATGGATTAGCTACCCATGCCAACCTTCTAATGAGAGTAACTCTTTATCTCTTACACTATTTGATTGTCCTCCATGCTTACCAAAGGAGGATGAATGTTATGCTCTTGTGGATTCTCTTGAAATATTACCTATGAGTAAAACTTGTGAGAATAATTATGCTACTGTTATCTATGATAATCCATGCTACTTTGATAAATCTTATGATAATGCTTTGTTTGTGCCTGATGTCGAAATGCATGGTACCAAAGAGTTTTGCTTGGCAAATGTTTATGATAAATCTCTAGATGATGGTCCTATGCTACTTGATAATATTAATTGTACTACTAATGAAAATGGGATTGGAGAGATCTTGACTTTATCTAGGAGTCCCATATCTTTTGAGAATGATCAATCATCTTGTTATATTATTGATAAAAGTGGGTTTGAAAGTTTTAATCCCACTATTTTTGAGCTTGATAAAAATTATGTGTTTGTAGATCATGAAAAGCATGCTGCATGTGATAGTTATATTATTGAGTTTGATCATGATGCTACTGAAAATTATTATGAGAGAGGAAAATATGGTTGTAGAAATTTTCATGGTACTAAAACACCTCTCTATATGCTGAAAATCTTGAAGTTACTCTTGTTTTATCTTCTTATGCTTGTCACTTTGTTCTTCATGAATTTATTTATGTACAAGATTCCTATGCATAGGAAGCGGGTTAGACTTAAATGTGATTTGAACTTGCTTTTTGATGCTCTCCTTTGCTTCAACTCTTATTTCTTGCGAGTGCATCATTAAAATTGTTGAGCCCATCTTAATGGCTATAAAGAAAGCACTTCTTGGGAGATAACCCATGTCTTTATTTTGCTACTGTTTTGTTGTGTCTTGGAAGTTTTTACTACTGTAGCAACCTCTCCTTATCTTTATTTTATTGCGTTGTTGTGCCAAGTGAAGTCTCTAATAGAAGGTTGATACTAGATTTGGATTTCTGCGCAGAAACAGATTTCTATCTGTCACGAATTTGAGTATCCCCTTCTGTAGGTAACTCAGAAAAATCTGCCAAATTACGTGAATGATCCTCAGATATGTACGCAACTTTCATTAGTTTTGAGTTTTCTGATTTGAGCAACGGAAGTACCTCTTAAAAATTCGTCTTTACTGGCTGTTCTGTTTTGGCAGATTCTGTCTCTGTTTTTTGCATTGTCTCTTGTGGACTTTAAGTAAGGCTTTCTAGACATGGAGAGCTGTAGCTAATGTTTTATTGAGTTCTTGCAATGTGTCACTATAGGACTAAAGTGGATTAAAGTTTTTTTTTGAGTACTAACCCCTCTAATGAAGTTTATGAGAAGTTTGGTGTGAAGGAAGTTTTCAAGGGTCAAGAGAGGAGGATGATATATGATCAAGAAGAGTGAAAAGTCTAAGCTTGGGGATGCCCCCATGGTTCATCCCTGCATATTTCAAGAAGACTCAAGCGTCTAAGCTTGGGGATGCCCAAGGCATCCCCTTCTTCATCAACAACTTATCAGGTTTCTTCTATTGAAACTATATTTTTATTCGGTCACATCTTATGTGCTTTACTTGGAGCGTCTGTGTGCTTTTATTTTCGTTTATGTTTGAATAAATTTGGATCCTAGCAATCCTTGTGTGGGAGAGAGACACGCTCCGCTTTTTCGTATGAACACTTGTGTTCTTCGTTTTTCATGTTCATGGTAAAAGGTTAAAAGCTGCTGCATTTATTGCTATTTGGTTGGAAACAGAAAATGCTTCATATTGTCTTGAATAATTTGATACTTGGCAATTGTTTTGAGCTCTCAAGTAGATCATGATTAAGCTCTTGCACCATGTAGTTTAAACCTATTAGTGGAGAACTACCGTAGAGCTTGTTGAAATTGGTTTGCATGATTGGTCTCTCTAAGGTCTAGATATTTTCTGGTAAAAGTGTTCGAGCAACAAGGGAGACAGTGTAGAGTCTTATAATGCTTGCAATATGTTCTTATGTAAGTTTTACTGTACCGGTTCATACTTGTGTTTGCTTCAAACAACCTTGCTAGCCAAAGCCTTGTACTGAGAGGAAATGCTTCTCGTGCATCCAAAACCTTAAGCCAAAACCTATGCCATGTGTGTCCACCATAACTACCTACTATGTGGTATTTTTCTGCCATTCCAAGTAAATACTTCATGTGCTACCTTTAAACAATTCCAAAGTTATTATCTCTTATTTATGTCAATGTTTTATAGCTCATGAGGAAGTATGTGGTGTTTTATCTTTCAATCTTGTTGGGCAGCTTTCACTAATGGACTAGTGGCTTCATCCGCTTATCCAATAATTTTGCAAAAAGAGCTGGCAGCGGGGTTCCCAGCCCCAATTAATTAACCTTCATTAATAATTCTCTTCACATGTTTTGCCCTGATTCATCAGTAAGCAACTTAATTTTGCAAATAGACACTCCTTCATGGTATGTGAATGTTGGAAGGCACCCGAGGATTCGGTTAGCCATGGCTTGTGTAAGCAAAAGGTTGGGAGGAGTGTCATCCATAAATAAAAACTAAAGTACATGTGTAAACAAAAGAGAAGAGGGATGATCTACCTTGCTGGTAGAGATAACGTCCTTCATGGGAGCCGCTCTTTGAAAGTCTGTTTGATGAGGGGGTTAGAGTGCCCACTACCATTCGTTGACAACAACAAACACCTCTCAAAACTTTACTTTTATGCTCTCTATATGATTTCAAAACTTAAAAAGCTCTAGCACATGATTTAATCCCTGCTTCCCTCTGTGAAGGGCCTTTCTTCTACTTTATGTTGAGTCAGTTTACCTACTTCCTTCCATCTTAGAAGCAAACACTTGTGTCAACTGTGCATTGATTCTTACATACTTGCTTATTTGCACTCATCATATTACTCTGTGTTGACAATTATCCATGAGATATGCATGTTGAAAGTTGAAAGCAACTGCTGAAACTTATATCTTCCTTTGTGTTGCTTCGATGCCTTTACTTTGAATTTATTGCTTTATGAGTTAACTTTTATGCAAGACTTTTGATGCTTGTCTTGAAAGTATTATTCATGAAAAGTTTTGCTATATGTATTCTATTTGATTAGCAAACTATAGATCGTTGCCTTGAGTCACTTCATTCATCTCATATGCTTTACAATAGTATGATCAAGGTTATGTAAGTAGCATGTCACTACAGAAATTATTCTTTTTATCGTTTACCTACTCGAGGGCGAGTAGGAACTAAGCTTGGGGATGCTGATACGTCTCCAACGTATCTATAATTTCTGATGTTCCATGCTTGTTTTATGACAATACCTACATGTTTTGCTCGCACTTTATAATGATTTCATGCATTTTCCGGAACTAACCTATTAACAAGATGCCGAAGTGCCAGTTCCTGTTTTCTGTTGTTTTTGGTTCCAGAAAGGCTGTTCGGGCAATATTCTCGGAATTCGACGAAACAAAGACCCAGTATCTTATTTTTCCCGGAAGATCCCAGAGCACCGAAGGAGAGTCGGAGGCGGGCCAGAGGGCCACCACACCATAAGGCGGCGCGGCCCCAGGCCTAGCCGCGCCAGCCTATGGTGAGGAGGCCCCAGGCACCTCCCTGCGCCGCCTCTTCGCCTATAAGACCCCTTTCGACCTAAAAACGCGATACCAATCGACGAAACTCCAGAAAGACTCCAGGGGCGCCGCCGCCATCGCGAAACTCCGTTTCGGGGGGCAGAAGTCTCTGTTCCGGCACCCTGCCGGGACAGGGAAGTGCCCCCGGAAGCCATCTCCATCAACGCCACCGCCTCCATCATGCTCCGTGAGTAGTTCCCCCATGGACTACGGGTTCTAGCTGTAGCTAGTTGGTACTCTCTCTCCCATGTACTTCAATACAATGATCTCATGAGCTGCCTTACATGATTGAGATTCATCTGATGTAATCGGTGTTGTGTTTGTTGGGATCCGATGAATTGTTACATTATGATCAGTCTATCTATAAAGTTTGTGAAGTTATTGTTGCTGCAATCTTGTTGTGTTTAATGCTTGTCACTAGGGCCTGAGTGGCATGATCTTAGATTTAAGCTCTATAATTATTGCTTAGATTGTATCTACAAATTGTTTGCACATGTCTATGTTCGGAACCCGAGGCCCTAGAGTGACAGCAACTGGGATAACTGGAGGGGAAGGCGTAGGTATGAGGATCACATGTTTTCACCAAGTGTTAATGCTTTGCTCCGGTGCTCTATTAAAAGGAGTACCTTAATTACCAGTAGATTCCCTTGAGGCCCGGCTGCCACCGGCTGGTAGGACAAAAGATGTTATGCAAGTTTCTCATTGCGAGCACGTATGACTATATATGGAAAACATGCCCTACATAATTAATATTCTTGATGTTCTGTCTTAATGCTATTTCAATCCTATCAATTGCCCAACTGTAATTTGTTCACCCAACACTTGTTATTGGAGAGTTACCACTAGTGTAGATAGCTGGGAACACCGGTCCATCTCTCATCATCATACACTCGTTCTACATGTCATTGGAAGTAGTATCAACTATTTTCTGGTGCCATTGCCACTGTGTTACTACTACTGCTGCTTGATACGTCTCCGACGTATCGATAATTTCTTATGTTCCATGCCACATTATTGATGTTATCTACATGTTTTATGCACACTTTATGTCATATTTGTGCATTTTCTGGAACTAACCTATTAACAAGATGCCGAAGTGCCAGTTGTTGTTTTCTGCTGTTTTTGGTTTCAGAAATCCTAGTAAGGAAATATTCTCGGAATTGGACGAAATCAACGCCCAGGGGCCTATTTTGCCACGAAGCTTCCAGAAGTCCGAAGACGAAACGAAGTGGGGCCACGGGGTGCCCAAACCCTAGGGCGGCGCGGCCCCCCCCCTTGGCCGCGCCGCCCTGTCATCTGGGGCCCCCGTGCCCCCTCCTGACTTGCCCTTCCGCCTACTTAAAGCCTCCGTGACGAAACCCCCAGTACCGAGAGCCACGATATGGAAAACCTTCCAGAGACGCCGCCAACGCCGATCCCATCTCGGGGGATCCAGGAGATCGCCTCTGGCACCCTGCCGGAGAGGGGAATCATCTCCCGGAGGACTCTACGCCGCCATGGTCGCCTCCGGAGTGATGAGTGAGTAGTCTACCCCTGGACTATGGGTCCATAGCAGTAGCTAGATGGTTGTCTTCTCCCCATTGTGCTATCATTGTCGGATCTTGTGAGCTGCCTAACATGATCAAGATCATCTATCTGTAATTCTATATATTGCGTTTGTTGGGATCCGATGAATAGAGAATACTTGTTATGTTGATTATCAAAGTTATATCTATGTGTTGTTTATGATCTTGCATGCTCTCCGTTACTAGTAGATGCTCTGGCCAAGTAGATGCTTGTAACTCCAAGAGGGAGTATTTATGCTCGATAGTGGGTTCATGCCTGCATTGACACCTGGGACAGTGACAGAAAGTTCTAAGGTTGTGTTGTGCTGTTGCCACTAGGGATAAAACATTGATGCTATGTCTAAGGATGTAGTTGTTGATTACATTACACACCATACTTAATGCAATTGTCTGTTGCTTTGCAACTTAATACTGGAGGGGGTTCGGATGATAACCTGAAGGTGGACTTTTTAGGCATAGATGCAGTTGGATGGCGGTCTATGTACTTTGTCGTAATGCCCAATTAAATCTCACTTTACTCATCATGATATGTATGTGCATGGTCATGCTCTCTTTATTTGTCAATTGCCCAACTGTAATTTGTTCACCCAACATGCTGTTTGTCTTATGGGAGAGACACCTCTAGTGAACTTTGGACCCCGGTCCAATTCTCTTTACTGAAATACAATCTACTGCAATACTGTTTTACTGTTTTCTGCAAACAATCATCTTCCACACAATACGGTTAATCCTTTGTTACAGCAAGCCGGTGAGATTGACAACCTCACTGTTTCGTTGGGGCAAAGTACTTTGGTTGTGTTGTGCAGGTTCCACGTTGGCGCCGGAATCCCTGGTGTTGCGCCGCACTACATCCCGCCGCCATCAACCTTCAACGTGCTTCTTGGCTCCTCCTGGTTCGATAAACCTTGGTTTCTTTCTGAGGGAAAACTTGCTGCTGTGCGCATCATACCTTCCTCTTGGGGTTCCCAACGAACGTGTGAGTTACACGCCATCAAGCTAGATTTCTGGCGCCGTTGCCGGGGAGATCAAGACACGCTGCAAGGGGAGTCTCCACTTCTCAATCTCTTTATTTTGTTTTTGTCTTGCTTAGTTTTATTTACTACTTTGTTTGCTGCACTAAATTAAAATACAAAAAAAATTAGTTGCTAGTTTTACTTTATTTGCTATCTTGATTGCTATATCAAAAACACAAAAAAATTAGTTACTTGCATTTACTTTATCTAGTTTGCTTTATTTACTGTTGCTGAAATGGCCAACCCTGAAAATACTAAGTTGTGTGACTTCACAACCACAAATAATAATGATTTCTTATGCACACCTATTGCTCCACCTGCTACTACAGCAGAATTCTTTGAAATTAAACCTGCTTTACTGAATCTTGTTATGCGAGAGCAATTTTCTGGTGTTAGTTCTGATGATGCTGCTGCCCATCTTAATAATTTTGTTGAACTATGTGAAATGAAAAAATATAAAGATGTAGATGGTGATATTATTAAACTAAAATTGTTTCCTTTCTCATTAAGAGGAAGAGCTAAAAATTGGTTGCTATCTCTGCCTAAGAATAGTATTGATTCATGGACTAAATGCAAGGATGCTTTTATTGGTAGATATTATCTCCCTGCTAAAATTATATCTTTGAGTAGTAGCATAATGAATTTTAAACAATTAGATACTGAACATGTTGCTCAAGCTTGGGAAAGAATGAAATCTCTGGTTAAAAATTGCCCAACTCATGGACTGACTACTTGGATGATCATCCAAACCTTCTATGCAGGACTAAATTTTTCTTCACGGAATTTATTGGATTCAGCTGCTGGAGGTACCTTTATGTCCATCACTCTTGGTGAAGCAACAAAGCTTCTTGATAATATGATGATCAACTACTCTGAATGGCACACGGAAAGAGCTCCACAAGGTAAGAAGGTAAATTCTGTCGAAGAAACCTCTTCCTTGAGTGATAAGATTGATGCTATTATGTCTATGCTTGTGAATGATAGGACTAATATTGATCCTAATAATGTTCCATTAGCTTCATTGGTTGCACAAGAAGAACATGTCGATGTAAACTTCATTAAAAATAATAATTTCAACAACAATGCTTACCGGAACAATTCTAGTAACAACTATAGGCCATATCCTTATAATAATGGCAACGGCTATGGTAATTCTTATGGAAATTCTTACAACAATAATAGGAATTCACCCCTGGACTTGAAGCCATGCTTAAAGAATTTATTAGTACACAAACTGCTTTTAACAAATCTGTTGAAGAAAAGCTTGGGAAAATTGATATACTTGCTTCTAAAGTCGATAGTCTTGCCTCTGATGTTGATCTTTTGAAATCGAAAGTTTTGCCTAATGAGAATCATCATAATAAAATTGTTACTACAGCAAATGCCATCCAAGTTAGAATTAATGAGAATATAAGATTAATGGCTGAACTGCGTGCTAGGTGGGATAGAGAAGAAAATGAAAAACTAGCTAAAGAGAAGAATGTAGCTAAAGTTTGGACTATTACCACCACTAGTAATGCTAATGCTACACATGTTGCTGCACCTCCTACTAATAATAATAAAAGAATTGGTGTTAGTAATGTTTCCACTTCTAATGCAAAGCGCGAGAAACTGCCTGAAACTGCTAAAACTGCTGAAACTTCCTGTGATAAAACTGCTGAAATTTTTTCCAACATTGGGGATGATGATCCCATTGCTTTAGATTATAATGGTTTGAATTTTGATGATTGCCACATCTCTGAAGTTATAAAGTTCTTACAAAAACTTGCTAAAAGTCCTAATGCTAGTGCTATAAATTTGGCTTTCACACATCATATTACAAATGCTCTCATAAAAGCTAGAGAAGAGAAACTAGAGCGCGAAGCCTCTATTCCTAAAAAGCTAGAGGATGGTTGGGAGCCCATCATTAAGACGAATGTTAAAGATTTTGATTGTAATGCTTTATGTGATCTTGGTGCAAGTATTTCTGTTATGCCTAAGAAAATTTATGATATGCTTGACTTGCCACCGCTGAAAAATTGTTATTTGGATGTTAATCTTGCTGATCATTCTACAAAGAAACCTTTGGGTAAAGTTGATAATGTTCGCATTACCGTTAACAATAACCTTGTCCCCGTTGATTTTGTTGTCTTGGATATTGAATGCAATGCATCTTGTCCCATTATATTGGGAAGACCTTTTCTTCGAACTGTTGGTGCTATCATTGATATGAAGGAAGGTAATATAAAATATCAATTTCCTCTCAAGAAAGGTATGGAACACTTCCCTAGAAAGAGAATGAAGTTACCTTTTGATTCTATTATGAGAACAAATTATGATGTTGACACTTCGTCTCTTGATAATACTTGATACACACTTTCTGCGCCTAGCTGAAAGGCGTTAAAGAAAAGCGCTTATGGGAGACAACCCATGTTTTTACCTACAGTACTTTGTTTTTATTTTGTGTCTTGGAAGTTGTTTAATACTGTAGCAACCTCTCCTTATCTTAGTTTTGTGTTTTGTTGTGCCAAGTAAAGCCGTTGATAGAAAAGTAAGTACTAGATTTGGATTACTGCGCAGTTCCAGATTTCTTTGCTGTCACGAATCTGGGTCCACCTCCCTGTAGGTAGCTCAGAAAATTAAGCCAATTTACGTGCATGATCCTCAGATATGTACGCAACTTTCATTCAATTTGAGCATTTTCATTTGAGCAAGTCTGGTGCCATTTTAAAATTCGTCAATACGAACTATTCTGTTTTGACAGATTCTGCCTTTTATTTCGCATTGCCTCTTTTGCTATGTTGGATGAATTTCTTTGATCCACTAATGTCCAGTAGCATTATGCAATGTCCAGAAGTGTTAAGAATGATTGTGTCACCTCTGAATATGTTAATTTTTATTGTGCACTAACCCTCTAATGATTTGTTTCGAGTTTGGTGTGGAGGAAGTTTTCAAGGATCAAGAGAGGAGTATGATGCAACATGATCAAGGAGAGTGAAAGCTCTAAGCTTGGGGATGCCCCGGTGGTTCACCCCTGCATATTCTAAGAAGACTCAAGCGTCTAAGCTTGGGGATGCCCAAGGCATCCCCTTCTTCATCGACAACATTATCAGGTTCCTCCCCTGAAACTATATTTTTATTCCATCACATCTTATGTGCTTTGCTTGGAGCGTCGGTTTATTTTTGTTTTTGTTTTGTTTGAATAAAATGGATCCTAGCATTCACTTTATGGGAGAGAGACATGCTCCGCTGTTGCATATGGACAAGTATGTCCTTGGTTTCTACTCATAGTATTCATGGCGAAGTTTCTCCTTCGTTAAATTGTTATATGGTTGGAATTGGAAAATGATACATGTAGTAATTGCTATAAATGTCTTGGGTAATGTGATACTTGGCAATTGTTGTGCTCATGATTAAGCTCTTGCATCATATGCTTTGCACCCATTAATGAAGAAATACATAGAGCATGCTAAAATTTGGTTTGCATATTTGGTTTCTCTAAGGTCTAGATAATTTCTAGTATTGAGTTTGAACAACAAGGAAGACGGTGTAGAGTCTTATAATGTTTTCAATATGTCTTTTATGTGAGTTTTGCTGCACCGGTTCATCCTTGTGTTTGTTTCAAATAAGCCTTGCTAGCCTAAACCTTGTATCGAGAGGGAATACTTCTCATGCATCCAAAATACTTGAGCCAACCACTATGCCATTTGTGTCCACCATACCTACCTACTACATGGTATTTTCCGCCATTCCAAAGTAAATTGCTTGAGTGCTACCTTTAAAATTCCATCATTCACCTTTGCAATATATAGCTCATGGGACAAATAGCTTAAAAACTATTGTGGTATTGAATATGTAATTATGCACTTTATCTCTTATTAAGTTGCTTGTTGTGCGATAACCATGTTCACTGGGGACGCCATCAACTATTCATTGTTGAATTTCATGTGAGTTGCTATGCATGTCCGTCTTGTCTGAAGTAAGAGAGATCTACCACCTTATGGTTAAGCATGCATATTGTTAGAGAAGGACATTGGGCCGCTTAACTAAAGCCATGATCCATGGTGGAAGTTTCAGCTTTTGGACATATATCCTCAATCTCAAATGAGAAAATTATTAATTGTTGTTACATGCTTATGCATAAAAGAGGAGTCCATTATCTGTTGTCTATGTTGTCCCGGTATGGATGTCTAAGTTGAAGAATAATCAATAGCGAGAAATCCAATGCGAGCTTTCTCCTTAGACCTTTGTACAAGCGGCATAGAGGTACCCCTTTGTGACACTTGGTAAAAACATGTGCATTGTGATGATCCGGTAGTCCAAGCTAATTAGGACAAGGTGCGGGCACTATTAGTACACTATGCATGAGGCTTGCAACTTATAAGATATAATTTACATGATACATATGCTTTATTACTACCGTTGACAAAATTGTTTCATGTTTTCAAAATCAAAGCTCTAGCACAAATATAGCAATCGATGCTTTTCCTCTATGGAGGACAATTCTTTTACTTTCAATGTTGAGTCAGTTCACCTATTTCTCTCCACCTCAAGAAGCAAACACTTGTGTGAACTGTGCATTGATTCCTACATATTTGCATATTGCACTTATTATATTACTCTATGTTGACAATATCCATGAGATATACATGTTACAAGTTGAAAGCAACCGCTGAAACTTAATCTTCTTTTGTGTTGCTTCAATGCCTTTACTTTGAATTATTGCTTTATGAGTTAACTCTTATGCAAGACTTAATTGATGCTTGTCTTGAAGTGCTATTCATGAAAAGTCTTTGCTTTATGATTCACTTGTTTACTCATGTCATATACATTGTTTTGATCGCTGCATTCACTACATATGCTTTACAAATAGTATGATCAAGATTATGATGGCATGTCACTCCAGAAATTATCTGTGTTATCGTTTTACCTGCTCGGGACGAGCAGAACTAAGCTTGGGGATGCTGATACGTCTCCGACGTATCGATAATTTCTTATGTTCCATGCCACATTATTGATGTTATCTACATGTTTTATGCACACTTTATGTCATATTTGTGCATTTTCTGGAACTAACCTATTAACAAGATGCCGAAGTGCCAGTTGCTGTTTTCTGCTGTTTTTGGTTTCAGAAATCCTAGTAAGGAAATATTCTCGGAATTGGACGAAATCAACGCCCAGGGGCCTATTTTGCCACGAAGCTTCCAGAAGTCCGAAGACGAAACGAAGTGGGGCCACGGGGTGCCCAAACCCTAGGGCGGCGCGGCCCCCCCCTTGGCCGCGCCGCCCTGTCATCTGGGGCCCCCGTGCCCCCTCCTGACTTGCCCTTCCGCCTACTTAAAGCCTCCGTGACGAAACCCCCAGTACCGAGAGCCACGATACGGAAAACCTTCCAGAGACGCCGCCAACGCCGATCCCATCTCGGGGGATCCAGGAGATCGCCTCCGGCACCCTGCCGGAGAGGGGAATCATCTCCCGGAGGACTCTACGCCGCCATGGTCGCCTCCGGAGTGATGAGTGAGTAGTCTACCCCTGGACTATGGGTCCATAGCAGTAGCTAGATGGTTGTCTTCTCCCCATTGTGCTATCATTGTCGGATCTTGTGAGCTGCCTAACATGATCAAGATCATCTATCTGTAATTCTATATGTTGCGTTTGTTGGGATCCGATGAATAGAGAATACTTGTTATGTTGATTATCAAAGTTATATCTATGTGTTGTTTATGATCTTGCATGCTCTCCGTTACTAGTAGATGCTCTAGCCAAGTAGATGCTTGTAACTCCAAGAGGGAGTATTTATGCTCGATAGTGGGTTCATGCCTGCATTGACACCTGGACGATGTGAGAAAGTTCTAAGGTTGTGTTGTGCTGTTGCCACTAGGGATAAAACATTGATGCTATGTCTAAGGATGTAGTTATTGATTACATTACGCACCATACTTAATGCAATTGTCTGTTGCTTTGCAACTTAATACTGGAGGGGGTTCGGATGATAACCTGAAGGTGGACTTTTTAGGCATAGATGCAGTTGGATGGCGGTCTATGTACTTTGTCGTAATGCCCAATTAAATCTCACTATACTCATTATGATATGTATGTGCATGGTCATGCTCTCTTTATTTGTCAATTGCCCAACTGTAATTTGTTCACCCAACATGCTGTTTGTCTTATGGGAGAGACACCTCTAGTGAACTGTGGACCCCGGTCCAATTCTCTTTACTGAAATACACCCATCGCAATATTGTTTTACTGTTTTCTGCAAACAATCATCTTCCACACAATACGGTTAATCCTTTGTTACAGCAAGCCGGTGAGATTGACAACCTCACTGTTTCGTTGGGGCAAAGTACTTTGGTTGTGTTGTGCAGGTTCCACGTTGGCGCCGGAATCCCTGGTGTTGCGCCGCACTACATCCCGCCGCCATCAACCTTCAACGTGCTTCTTGGCTCCTCCTGGTTCGATAAACCTTGGTTTCTTTCTGAGGGAAAACTTGCTGCTGTGCGCATCATACCTTCCTCTTGGGGTTCCCAACGAACGTGTGAGTTACACGCCATCACTGCTGTGTTACTTTTACTATTGCTCTCATATTACTGCTGCTTTCACATCACCCCTGTTACTAGTGTTTTCCCAGGTGCAGCTGAATTGACAACTCAGTTGTTTAGGCTTATAAGTATTCTTTACCTCCCCTTGTGTCGAATCAATAAATTTGGGTTTTACTTCCCTCGAAGACTGTTGCGATCCCCTATACTTGTGGGTCATCAGCGGCGGAGGTCCCGTCGGTGAGGGCGGGGAGCACCATGGCAGCGGAAGGTGGGGTGGGGCTAGGGTTAGCAGCGGCCCGACCTAGGACGGCAGCGGCCGAAGAGGCGGCGGCGGCTAGGGTTGGGGAGGAGGCGGCGGCGGCTAGGGTAGGACCAAGATTAGTCTGATACCATGTAGAAGGGTTTTGGGGGAAGCCTCACACGTATAATGACGTGGGGTTCTGGTGTTTATATAATAGGCCAGAGGCCTAGCGTTTGGGTACAATTACAATACAGTCCTACTGTAAATACAATATGTGCAATCTAACACACATCAACAAGAAAGTTAAAAAAGGATGGCAGATGGAAGATCCCCCTGTCTCACACCTCTCTACTAGCCTCAAAGTAATCACTATTCATATAACAAATTCTAACATCTACTGATTCTTTATGCAATAAGGAGTGATAAAGATCGGACTAATTCATGTATGGATCAACATCTTAACCATAAAATCTCTACCCACTCGATCTACCATAAGCTTTTTCAGAATCGAGCTTAAAGATAAACCTACATCTTTATTTTGAATAGCATCATGAATAATTCCATGTGTTGAAACAAAAAAATCAAGGATAAAAACCCCTTTAATAAAGGCATTTTGATTGGGAACAATTAACTCATCACTAATCTCCCTCAATTTGTTGGCCACACATTTAGAGAAACTCTTCAAACTACAATTAGTCAAGGCAATTGGACTGAACTTTTGAATAGTACTAGCAGCATCATGCTCAATAGGTATCAAGGTCGGAAGGGAGAAAATCAATCTAAAAAGATCTAGCCCCCCTTATGCCAATCTTTAAACATGGCAAGCGAATATGGTTTGATTAGATCCCATAAATGTTGGTAAAAAACAAAATAAAAGCCATCAGGCCTAGTGACATTGATCAGCATAAGAACCAAAAGATTGCCTCTTTAATTTCCTCTGCGAAGAACTTGTTTTCTATATTTGGAGTTGAGGAAACCTTTTCCTGGGGAGCCCAGAAGTCATCATGTAGATTAATATCTAACCTATTCTTAGAGCTACATAAATTCTTATAATAACCAACTAGAAGTTTAATAATGAGTTCTTTTGTGGTACCCCAAATGAATAATAGCCCTCAATTTCCGTCCATCCAAAGTCTCAAAAGATTTCATACTTCTGTCAAAAACATGAGAGGTATTATACATACCACTGTGGAAAATTTCACACCAACTGGACAAAGGCTGTAGCCGGGCCCGGCCTAGTAGACGACCCGTCCCAATATATGGACCCTGGCCCATCACATGAGTTGTTTGGTAGCGAGGAAGGGGACTGGCCCTAACCCTCCTTCTTCCGCGACGTCGCTGAATGATGTGCCGCCGGCGATTCTCGCCTTGGGAACTCCAGCGCCACAGCCGCCGCGGCCCCTACCACCGGCATGTACGGAGAGATATCAACCTACCCTTCTCCGCCACCCCCTTTTCCAACACTATTTGTCCCGGCTGCGCGCCTTTGGCCTCACTGTCGATCCAATATCTTGTTGCACTGATCTTGTTGATGAATTTCAAAAGGCAAAGGATGGGACGTGGATGAGTAGGTAGCATAGGAAGATGCCTATTTTTTTATTCCTATTGCATTATGTTTGTTGTACAGATCTTCAGTTGCCGAGGTGAGATTTCTCAGCGGTTATTTACTTATTTTCCCATTCAATTGTATTTGGGAGAAGCAGTCATGTTCCTTCCAGTTTCAGATGGGTATTGTTAGTATGTTCACCCATTTAAATTTTCTCTACTTTCCTTTTGCATTTCTTATCAGACATCGCTTATGCAATAATTATATAGGTGATAATGAACGATTTAACCTTAATGTAGTGTCTTCTCCAAAAGGAGGTATCCCTAATTTGTATGTGATACTCTGCCAGCTAGAAGTGTTGTCAAATAGATGATGACTTATAAATACATACCTTATATTATTTGTACATCCACTTGCTGTATGAGTGTATGTTTTATTATTACATATCAATTTTGGAGAAGAAATCAGTGGTGTTTTCGCTATTCTAATGTACAAAAAATGTATAGATTGCACGAGGTTCGGTTGATGCTCTTCAGTTTGGGGAAATCCACAGATTGTGTACTGTGTTTTAGTTAAAATTTGATGGAAGTTCTTCATCTTCAGTGCTACAGACCGCAGGTTATGATCTAATTTGTAGACATTCTGCTCATTCGAGTTAATATTCCTCTTGGTGTCACAACCATTTTTTATGTATCCACACTTCTTCATTACTTCTGATCCTTCCGTTCAGGACAAATGTTGTTTTGAGAAAATTTAGTGTGAGCAAGGTATCAGCTAATTTGTATGGAACACTCTTCTCAACCCACACCTCTTCATTACTTCTGATCCTTCATTCAGAACAATGACTACTTTGAACAGTTTTGAACAAATTCAGGCTGATTAAGTGACAGAAAGATGAGAAGATAAAAGTTATGGATAAGATATATTATTAATTGGACGCACGTAAGAGCAGGAAACTTCTTAAGTGATGCATGGAAAATATAGGACGGTCAATTATAAGTTACCATCAATTTATGTTGGTTGTTGCCACTCCCAATAGAGTGTTCAATTTCTATCTTCATTGTCTTGCAGTTATTAGATAGGGAAATGTATGCTCAGTTTAGTATCCATCTTCTGTCACCTCATGATTTTTAATTCACCAGTTATGTTCTGTAATGGCAATATTGGCATGGAAACTTTGCCAGTATATCAACTAGCTAATGAGGATGTTTTCTATTTACTGTTATGAACTATATGTAACCAGAACTAAATTCATATTTTCCCTACTACCTACGGCTTTTGCATACAAGCACAGTTTCCAAACAGCATTATTGGGCAGTATTGTCACGTGATCCTTAGAAGTATCTAGGTCTGATATATGTAAAAATTTACGGTTGTTCTAGAACTGTTAAGTTGGCTACTTAAGAGCTCTTGGCAGTTAATTTTGAACTTGTTTTGGACTTTTATATAATTTCTGTGCTATAAACAGGCCATCTCATGTTCTAAGGTTGTGGCAGGAACATGCAGAACTCGCTGAAATGGCATGTGTGATGACAATCAATACAGGTAAGGCACTAGCAAGATGCCTGAATATGAAACTGCACAAGATTTGGAATAGTTTACTACCAACTTGTATCTGCAAAGAGAAGAACACTGAGTACTTCATTTCAAACTACAACGGAAGGGTACAAAGGAATTTGTTGACACGAGTACTTCATTTCAAACTACAACGGAAGGGTACAAAGGAATTTGTTGGATCTGGTTTGTTTACAGATACCCATCGACAGCATTGCCTGGGACTTCCAGTACTCTTGCTTCACCATCTCGGCCCCTCTACAGACCTGCACCTCCAGTAATCTTTACACCTGATGAGGCCACAAATGCAAATTCAGAGTTATAGAAAGGTCGTTACCTTTCTAGAAATTTTGTTGCGCATAGATGATGAGCCTGATTTGGCTCGAGTTAAAATGCCACTCACATTCCGAAAATCAAAAAACGCTTGAGCTATATTCTCAGTAATTGGAAGAGATGGTTCCGGGCAAAAAGAAGATTGAGCAAAGATTACATGAGAGCTATCTAGCATTTGAAGATGCAGTGATACAAGACCTAGAAGTAAATTTTGAAGAAATTTTGAGCTCGAGTTAATTATAGAGAAATTGATCAGATTTTCACTTGCAGCCGTTAATGTAGTCATCTCCTTAGCTGCGGTCTTAACTTACATATTTGTTAAGTTGTGATTCATGAGTGACATGTAAATAATGTTGAATTCATAATAATTTTGTAATGTATAGTTTTAGTTTATTTCATAATGTCTGGAGTTGAGATTGAATCCTGCGGTTATTTTACAATCCTAGCTTGCTACTCTTGTGCTGCAAAACTTTGATCTTACAACTCATCCTTCTCATGCTTTTATTTCTTGCACTCACCGTTGAAAAAGCAGTATTTTTTATCTTCGTCTTCAAAAATCAAGACGCCCAGCGCTGGATTGATTGACTACATAGACCAGTTCTATAGAAAAATCAAGAAGACCAGTTCTGCAAATACCACAAGTAACAAGCAACCAATACGAGCAAACACAATGACATGAAGATCAGAGGAGATAACCACACAAAAAATCATGAGGTCTTTTCTTCGAACCAAAGATAGATAGGTCACAAACATTGTATCATATGACTAACTACATTTTTTTTCATAATCCAATACGAGTTACAGTGAACATGATTAGAATAGAACTGCTACTAAGAAAATGCAACTTTGCTGTTTGATGGAGCTGCTATCACTGACATCCAAAATCTTCATCATACCCTTCTTCACATGGCATTTCTAGTTCAGATAAAATAGAACAATGATCACGATGGAGATAATTAAGCACCACCACATTTATTTAGCCACTTTAAACATAATATCATATGGGATAATAAGACAATTGTCTTCTACAACTACAATCAAATGTTATTTGTAAGACTGAGATTTGCCATCTTCTGTGACATGCTAATATGTACTTCCATAATAAATTGCACATGAACACTAACTAGTCTTACAGAAACTAATAGTGTTGTACTTCAAGTTGGCATGTGAAAGCTGCTGAATCATTTAGTGGAGTTAAGGTGCATATGTGGTAAGGACAGATGGAAGAGTGGAACACATGGAATGGATACGGCATAGTGTCATGAAGAGCAATTGATTTGCACAGTTCAACAATCTGTAATTATTATGCAACTCCTAAAGTTAATCAAAGACTTAGTTTTTGATGTATGAACTCTTTGAAGTTTGTTCCTATGGTATTTTTCCAACTATAATCTTAAGCAAGAAAATATTGTAAAAGTAAAAAAAACAGGCCACTCTAAATCGCTTTGACCACTCATCTACCCCATAAGCCCATTCCTGCTAGTTAATTTTGCATTGTTATTGATACTTTTATGTTTTTTTCTCTTCCTTTTAGGATATTAGTTCCATGCTTGATTGAGAATAAGGAGGTGTACTAGATTGTTGAAGAGTTCACCTTTTCCAATATGAAAGATGATGTCATTCTCAACCTAGAAAAATCGACTTTCATCTCAAGAGTTGCACAATTACTTGCATATGTTCCAGATAAAGCAACAATGGGAGCCGCATCTGCACTTACATCATGGTATCCTTGTTCTATCTACTGTCTATCTTCAAGTCCAAATTACACAGGGTTCTTCCCTGCTTAGTTTTCTGATTCCATCTTTGTTCCGTGTTCCAGTTTGAGTGGGTCGCATGTATAGAATAGTCTAAATGTGGTTTGGTTAGGGTAGTGGCTTAATTAATTAATTATCTCCATTATTTGCGCAATATCCACTTGGAATTTGAAGTCCTTAACACAAGCAATGTCATTCTTGAATAGTGTTGTCAGCCAACTTCTTGTTCGAGCCAAAGAAACAACTATCAAGTCATCTGCTGACAAAGATGCCAATGAACAGGGTGTGCTAAGTCCTGTGTACCTCTTTGTGGGTGAAGTGTTATCACGTATTAGCCAATGTGGGTCTACTGGTGAGATTTCATCTCTGAGAATGCAAGTTCATGTATACTCTTGACTTATAGAACTATGGAGATAAACTTTCGCTACTATCCTAATTGGAAAACTTCAGTAATTGCTAGCCTATGGCAGTACCACTGCCACCATTACAGTAGAGGAGCAGGAATCAATTCACATCGATATTACTGCAATTCACCATCACATCAGACATTCTTATATTGTACTCCCTCCGGTCTTTTTTAGTTGACTCAGATTTAGTACAACTTTATGTTAAATTTGAGTCAATTAAAAAAGAACGGAGGGAGTACTTGAGTGACACTGTTTTTTCAGATAACATAAGCTTAGTCTAATACGTGCATCAAGCTTACAGACGCACTTCTTGTTGTCTACAATGATTCTACATTTCTACTTAATCTGGGTAAACTGTGAATTAAACATCTATCTGTGAAAATTCTGATGGCTAGCACTGGAGCTGTACTAATTAACACATTATCTTAGTTAGGATCACTGTAAGAATATCTAGTGATGGAGCTGATCATGGCGCGGTCAAGGAGAAGTGTAATATTAGCTTGCATACCTGAACCTCCTACCAGAGGAACACCGCGGCGATGCAGGACGGGGCCGAGCTGGTGGCGGAGTGCCAGCCTGCCAGTCCGTATGAGCCTTCTGCGACGTGGAGGAGGCGGAGTTGCTGCTGGATGTTGCAGCGGAGTGGATGATGCGGCGGCGGCGGCCCTGCTCGATGTGGCTGCGGCGGCGTCGCTCGCTGCTCGGCTGAGTCGTGGCAACGGAGTGAATGAGGCAGCGGCGTGCCTGCTCGGCGGAGTCGTGGCAGAGGAGTGGAAGAGGCGGCAGCGTGCCTGCTCGGCGGCGGCGGTGACGTTCTCTTCTCGACGTCGCGACCGATTATGTAGATGTGTGGGCTGGGCCGAATACCTTTTTCCCCATTATCTATGTCTTCTGGGCTGCCGGGCTTAATCTACGTCGATTAATCTTGATCATTGACTCAAATCATACCTCTCTATTTTTAAGAGTGGTAAAAGGTACTGTAAAACAAGCCTTAATGATACCTGTTGTATCATGCAAATCACCATTTGGCCCCTCCAACACTCCAATTTGTTTCCTCCTTCTTTTCATGTTAGCCATAGCATGACAGTATGATGTACTCATCCCCTTCCAAGATCTCCTTCCCCCTAGATCTTTGTCTTGCTTTAATTTCTTCTTTCCACCATATCTTTTTCCACTCCCTTGCAATTTGTTCAATTTGTGCTTTGGCAACATGAGATAAATGTTGGGTTTCAAACATAATGTACAAAATATCATACTCGGGAATAATTTGGTTTTATTTTTATTTTTACTTTAGACAGTCTTAGTATTAATTGCCTAACCTTTGACAGTTTTCCTAAGATTTCTCATTTTAAACACCCAGACATCTATATCTTGGTGAGATCGCAAGGAATGTTCCAAGCTATGATAACCAATATTTTGAAGCCTCCACTTGCAGTCGCCTTTTTTCAAACCTATAATTTTTACCATTAGAGGTGGAGATAAAGCCTAGTGTCAACACTAAAGGTACTATTGGAAACATATTCTAGTAGTGATTGTTTAATATTACTAATGTTTTTCTCCTTACTTTCTCTAATTAAATTAAAATCTCCCCTATTAGAGTAGGTTCATCCCACCGAGCTACAACATCTGTGTAATTCACTTGAATTCATCATAGATGAACCATACACAGACATGTACTAGTATTCTTCTTGCTTTAACAATGCAAGCTACACAGTATTTGTGAAGGTCCCAAGATAATACTTCAAAACTAGGTTCCTTGACACCAACTAGGATAACCATCAGTACCAGTAGCAGGTAACCAGTTCCATACTATCACATGAAGTTGCTTATTAGTAAAGTCTGCTTACTTTGACTTAGAAATACGAACTAAATCAGGGCATGTTTCTCTAATGAGCTCATGAGCCCTAGGTAACTTGTCAAGTCTCTTAAGACTTCTTGGATTCCATACAAGGCCTACTACCATTAGATCTTGATATTAATTTCCTTTTACTACTATCCTTCTTAGAAAACACCCCTATCCAAGGTGATTCATCTGTCATATCCTTGCTCTGCACAGGACTATCACAACCCCATCACCAACACCACCAAGCTGAGTAGATGTGCATGCATAGTCCTCACTGTTGATATCAATGTTAGCAAAAAGAAACCTGTCAATGGTGTTTTCTTTGAAGGTAACTACTCTATCAGCTTCTATCTGATTAATAGCAGCAATGTTACTTTTAATATTTCTATCATGTCTACCTCGATATATTCCAGCACTACATAGTTTATCTAGCGAAGATTGGTTAGAAAGGACAAAAAATAAATTAGATGTGCCATAATGATTACGTGCAGGCATTTCCAAGTTCTTGCATTTTTAAGGCCCCGGACCTTTTCAATGATGGTCTTGCCATCAATTTTGATTCTAGAACTTACTCTAGTGGAAAGCACATGTCTGCACTTCTGCTTCCCCTTATAAGTAATTATAGCATTTTTGTCTTGAGGAATTTTATTTGAACATAAAGGGCAGCAATAGCTTGCTCATCAAGATGCACCATCTTCTCACCCTCATAACTAGACTCATCATCAAATTGACTTAGGAGGTGAACACCAATATTTCCCTCAGGAGGTTCCCCCATTTTCCCTCCAAATGACTTGTGAGTGATCAGAGGTGTCCCAGGAATCTTGCTCCTGATCCTTCACTCATGTGATGCAACAACGGCGATGTGTGTTGGTGTCAAGAAACATCCACTTTGTTGCACAGTTGTGACCGCTAGTACTAGCATTTCTCACTAGGGTAGGAGTTCTTGTCCCTTGATCTGTCTCCATTGGTCTAGTTCTTTTACCAGCTCCCCTCTAGGCATCGTTGTCTTCCACACTAGTTGTTCCAGCATTGTCACATACAAGATCATCACCACCAGGAGTATCGCTATCTCCTAGAGGTTTATTATCCACAGACAAGCCAAAGCCAGCATATACATTTTCCCACCAAATTATGTAACTCCGGAACTAAGAATTTTGGTCACATCCCTAAATGTAGCTCTGAGTCTAACCACTATGTAGAAACTTCTGGTATACCTTTTTCTTTGTGGTAACTGGAATACTGGTTTTCAGCAAGATTTCAGAAATCTTGGCCTAGAAAAAACTCTGGTTATGATTAGACATGTCCATACATCGAGCCAGGACGGGTCCATACCGTTCTTTACTAAGCCTGGTCACAGATATGCAAAATTGTACATATTTATCCTACATTAATCGTTTTTCTTCATTGTTTACATTTTATTTCTATAGATTTATTTGATATTCAAAAAATACTAACTAGATGTCAAGTGTGCAAAACCCACCACCTCGTCTCCGTACAAGATTGCTTTCAAAGAGGCCATAAACAAGATATGTACCGTTTTGGCACTTGGAATTTGACAATGGTTGACATACCAAATTCAAAAAAAAATGAATATTTGAGAGGGCAAGAGGACTTTTACCTTATGTGTATTAACATATTACACCATACTTAATTAGAGAGAGAATCCTTCTTTTTTAGAACAAGAAAAGCCTACAACTCATTTTTTGAGATCATATTCAAAATTTAATTCTCAATTGAGAACTCTGTCGAACTGAAGAATCACATTGGGGCCAGTCTGATACTACCTCTGTCCATAAATAGATGTCTGAGATTTATCTAAATCTACATGTATCTATTTATGGACGGAGGGAGTACATATTTTTTTTAGGACAGCCCAGTCTGATACATGAATCTGACCGTAGCGCATAGGCCAAGACTACACAACTGGGCTTCCTATGGCCCGTTCCAAACCAGCAGGAGCAGCAGAACCGGACCAGGTCATGTCTTGGGCCAGGCTATCAGAGCAGAGCACGCGTCGCCTTCCTTACACAGGAATCGGAAGCTCGCCAGCAGCCCACACCACCAACAAAAAAAGGAAGCTCCCCAGCATCCGCAGGCATCGCCATCAGATGATCAGAACCAGGTGATGGAGACGACGGACGCCACAAACAGCGAACACCTGCAGGCAACTGACGGGAGAGCTCGGACTCTTTCGCCGGTGCTCTGATTAGCTTCTCCAGTCAAGCACGGCTGCACGCTCGCGCTTACTGATCCAGTCCCAGCACCTGCGTACACACTTTCTGCTCTGCTTCCCCCGGCCAGAGACGCCAGACACACAACAGATGCCTCCCTCACCATTTTATATATAAGAGGGAGATGCTTTAGCTCCGTGGAGGTTCGTCAGCAATAAGCATAGGGTGCTCGAAGAAGTTCAGTCATAAGAAAGATAAGGTATCGCCGCGGGTAAGTTGCTCTCCCTTCGTAAGATTTCCTGTCATTGCAAGTTTGCAACTGCGGTTCTTCAGTCAGTTTATCTTTTGCTGCTGCTGGTTGCTGCTTCGAGAAGAGGATTCCGGTCTTTGATCATGCTTTATCATATACTAGTTTTCTGAATTTGCAACAGCGAATCATTGCTTCGATAAGAGGGTTCCGGTGCTTGATCATGTTTTATCGTATGGTTTTCTGAATTTGCAACAGCAAATCATTGCTTCGTGTCTGCACTCTGGATTCTTTCAGATTGAGCGGTTGATGGAGTGGGTACTAGGTTTATGTTTGAAGGATGTGGGTAGTGTTTTGAGCAATTCATGATATCCTGTGAAATGAGATCGTATCTCTCTCCCAGTTTATTTTTAGAAAATGATTGTATCCCGGGGGATTGCTTCTTTCCCATCCTCCGCACGCAGCGTGCGACGCGTGTCCTACAGGTCCACCTTATCGCTTCCTTCCCCACGACTCGTGAGAGAACAGAGCCCAAGCTCCATGGACGAGGCTCACCCGATGCGCCGCCGCCTGAGAGCATCTCCAGCCGTGAGGCCGCCAGGATTGCTTTTTTTTCATCCGGATGGACGAAAACGGCTCAGCCGCGCCCCTGGTTCCTCGTTTTCGTCTGGATTAGGCCTTTCATCTGTCCGGAGAGCCCAGGTCATCCCCAGCCCCCCGGGGAGCGCTCGGGGACTCCGGACGAAACAAAAACGCGCGAAACGTCGAGAAAGTTTCCCGCGCGGCTGGTGGCCCCAACTTATCGGCGAGAGAGATCGATCGTCGTCCTTGCATCGTCTTCTGCGCGCTGGAGCCTGCCGCCGGTCAGTCTTCGCCGGACACGTCGTTTCCACGCGGCGAGTTAATGCCGTCGCCTCGGTTTCACGCGCGTCGACCTCTATTTATCGCGGAACTACCGCGTCTGGCCGCATTCACCACGCTCACTGTGCTCAATCTTCCCCAATCTTCCCCAACCTCGAGCGAGAGCTAGCGGCGAACAAACAATGGCGAACGACGGCGCGGCCAACAATGGCTTTGGCCGCCGCTCTCTCCACCAATGGGAGGGCCGGCTTCTCCACATGGCGGGCTACCCGGCGCCGCCGGACTTTCGCGCGCCGGGAGGATGGCGACTCAGCGCGGGCGGCGTCCCGATCCCGCCGCCGCCGATGGGTCGGGCCGCCCTCGAGGCGGAGATCGACGCGGCAGTGACGAGCAGCGCGCGGATCCGCCCCGACAACTACGACTCGTGGAGCGACTTCTTCCGGCGCAGGTACGAGCGCGAACTCGCCGCGTATGACGGCCCTCCTCCTCCTCCGGCAAGGAACAACGCCGCCGGCCGCCGCCGGTGGTGGAGCGCGCCTAACCGCACCCTCGCCAATGTGCTCGCGCACATCGAGGGTGGGAACTCCCCAGTTCTGGGGATGCCACCGCCGGAGGCGGCTACCGTGTCACGTCGACACGGTAGTTCCTGGACGCCGAGGAGGATGGCGACGTCCTCCTCCTCGTCAGGATCCAGATCCGCCTCTCGGTCCGGCGGATCGGCTCCGCGCTACCCCGTCAAGCAGGAGCTGGCGACTCCGCGCTACCCCGTCAAGCAGGAGCCGGCGTCTCCGACGCCGACACGAGGGCGCAGCAGCGGCGCCCTCGTCATCCGCGACCAGTCGGCTTCTCCATCGCGCGGGCGAAAGAGGAAGACCGCGAAGAAGGAGGCCGCCACCACCTCCGCCGCCAACCAGCTCACCGAGGAGGAGGCAAAGCGCGCGGAGGACGCTGCACTGGAGGAGGCGATCGCCAGGTCGCTACAGGACCTCGTGCCCGCCGACAACACCCTGCCCATCGACGCCGCGCTGGAGTGGTCCAGGCAGGACTGGGAGCGCCAGGAGGCGGAGCAGCAGCGGCGGCTGCTGGACCTAGCCGCCGCGCAGCGACTCACCACCTCGGCAAGGAACGTCGTGCCTAGGAACGCGCCGCTGATAAAACTGGAGGACAGCAGCGACGACGACCTGTATCGGCTGATGCCGCCACGCGCCGGCGACCCTGGCCAGGGTTCCAGCCGATGGCACGAGGGCCCCGAACTCCAGCGACGACGATGACAGCGGCGACTACACGGCCTTCTACCGCCATTTGGGCATGTAGAAGGTCGCTTTTAGTTTAAGTTTTAGTTTGCCTAACGCCGAATTCAAATATATGTATGAGCTCGCCTATATACGCCCATTTTTCTCTGAATTTGTCATATTTTGTCAAAAACTTACATCCATCCTGGGCTCGCCGCTGGGAAAAATGGGCTCCCTGGGCCAAAAATTACATCCATCCGGCGCTAAATAGCGCCGGATTTGGGGCTGGGGAGCCCCAACGGCTGGGGATGCTCTGAGCCCGACCCTGGTGCCCACCCACTCACCCAACCACAACGCACCTCACTGCCGGTCCCCGTGGATGCCGCCCCGAGCTCCGGATACCGGCGGAGTGTGGCAGAAGGGCCGCAGACCATGGGTCCATGGCCTCATGCTGCTCCTCCGTAGATCGCCCCGGCGGCTCACGACCTCGTGCTGCTCCTCCCCCTCCCCACGGCGGCACGACCCGTGCTGCTCCTCCGCATCCGTGACGCCATAGCCTCCCGCCGCCACGCAGCGAGGCCCGTCTCCGGCTGCGGCCGCTCCTCCATGAGCCTGTCCCGCGCGTCTCCGTGCCGTCGACTTCAAAGCCGGCGCCGCCTCCTGCTCCGACGTCGACAGACATCCTAGACCTCACATGGCCTCCTCTGCCTCCCATTGCCCCGCTCGTGGCCTCCTTCTCCCATGGCCGAGGTCATCGGGGCAAGTCGCCGTCAACCGTGCTGACGTACGGCCGCCGCCTTCCTCCTCATCGGCCATATGGATGTAACTACGAGCGGCGGTCGCGCAAAAGTGTGACAATGTTGCCACCGTCGACATCCGAAGATGCTACGGACGTTGGTCGGTGATGCTGCCGTCTAGGGGATCGGCGATGTTACAATTTTTTTTTGTTACAATTGTTTTGCTTTTTTGAGTACATGAATTATGCTACAATGTCTCCGGCGAGTTCTTTGTCGATATCTTCGATAAGGTCGGGTTTGCTACAATAGCACTTTTTTTGCTACAACTTTTATGCAGTTTTGCTACAATTGCAAAATATTTTTGCTAAGGGTTTCCCGGTGAGGTCTCCGGCGAGGTCTTCGGTGAGTTCTCCGATGAGTTTCCTGTCGATGTCTCGAACGATATTCATTGTTGCTACAATAGCTCAATTTTTTGCTATGCGCTCTTCGGTGAGTCTCTGGTGGTCTGTCCGGTGAGTTCTGTCTCTTTCTTTTATTTCATGGGTGAACCGTTTTTTGCCACACTGAAGCAAAAGCAGGATTTTTTTTGCTACCCGGCAGCTAAAATGACACGTGTCAGCATGGGGACCAGGGGCTGGGAAATCAAATCCCCGAAGGATTCCTAGCACTGTCCTTTATTTTTTGGGGCATAAGATGGTGAAAAGTAGTCACAGTTTACAAGTGCACGCTGAAGGAAGCAAACTCTCTAGTCGAACATTTTTTGGCCGAATTTGTCAAACCAACTACGCAAGCAGAGAGCAATGGCTGTATGTATAAACATCAATTATGGCCCAGCCTTCTTATATTAATCGTCTGACATGTGCCATGACGTGGACACCGTTTACAAGTCCAAGCCTTGACAACCACGCTTAATTTGCAGATATCGATTTCGTGAACTTACCTGTCGAAGAATATGTCACCCTGAGAGAAAGAATTTTGTTCAGTGCATGATTTTTGCTGCCTACATTATGACTTGCTTCCCACTGAGCTTGTGTTTACTAGTACTAAAACCTGACCAATCTCACACACACTGCAGAAAGTAAGAAGGCTCCGAGGGCGTGGGCGTTGCAGAGATGTCGAGTGGTACTGCCAAAGCAGTCAGTAGGTTCCACTTGCCCCTGACAGCATAGGCACAAATTAATTGTTTCATCCCTTAAATTTGGATTCTCAGAAGCTAACTCTTGTGCCTCGAATTATCCAGTATCGTCAGTCTGCGCAGTCGTGGCGGTCGTAATAACAATCGCCCTGATCAGACGATGCCGCCACGTGAAGAAGAAGATGCACAAGAAGATCGTAGCCAAGATCATGGAGGAGATCAGCAAGAAACACCGCCACAAGCGAGGACCTCTGGACGATGACTGCGCCGCCTACGACGACGTGGTGATCGAGATCGGCCCCGTAGAGAAGTTCCTCCACGAGATCCTGAACGAGAAGCCGATGCGGTTCAGCTCGGACCAGCTGGCCTGTTACACGTCTGACTACTCGACGGAGCTGGGCTCCGGCGGCTTCGGGGTGGTCTACAAAGGAGAGCTCCCCAACGGGCTGCAGGTGGCGGTGAAGGTGCTCAAGGTGTCCATGAACAAGAAGGTGCAGGAGGGGTTCATGGCGGAGATCGGCACCATCGGCAGGACGTACCACGTGCACCTCGTCAGGCTCTACGGCTTCTGCTTCGACAGGGACGGCACCAGGGCGCTGGTGTACGAGTTCCTGGAAAACGGCTCGCTGGAGAAGTACCTCTACCGCGCCGGCGACGGCGAGGACGAGAGGCAGAGGGAGAAGCTGGAGTGGCGGACGCTGCACAGCATCGCAGTCGGCACGGCGAAGGGGATCCGGTACCTGCACGAGGAGTGCCAGCAGAGGATCGTGCACTACGACATCAAGCCTGCCAACATCCTCCTCACGTCCGACTTCGTGCCGAAGGTGGCCGACTTCGGGCTGGCCAGGCTCGGGGAGCGCGAGAACACGCACATGTCGTCGCTGACGGGCGGCGGGCGCGGGACGCCAGGGTACGCGGCGCCGGAGCTGTGGATGGCGCTGCCGACGACGGAGAAGTGCGACGTGTACAGCTTCGGCATGGTGCTGTTCGAGATCCTGGGGCGGCGCCGGAACTACGACGCCGGGCTGATGGACGAGAGCCGCGAGTGGTTCCCCAAGTGGGTGTGGGACAAGTACGAGCAGGGGGACATGGGCTGCATCGTCGCCGGCGTCGGGGAGGAGGACCGGGAGAAGGCGGAGACCATGTGCAAGGTGGCGCTGTGGTGCGTGCAGTTCCAGCCGTCGGCGCGGCCGACGATGAGCAGCGTGGTGAGGATGCTGGAGGGGGAGATGGCCATCGTGCCGCCCGTGAACCCGTTCCACTACGTGTCGAGCGGCGGCAGCTCCAGCGGCTGGGCGCTGTCGACCGGCACCGGCACCGGTACCGGCACGTACACGACCAGCCGGGACACGGTAAGAGACAGTGAGATGTCGGGGCTCTCGCCAAGCCCTCCTGCTAAACCGACCGATGCAATGGTGAAAGGTGTCAAGTCCACTGACGCAATTACCACATAGAGTTTGTACATTTGTTGTCGCGCGTAGAACTCCGCATGAAGGCTTGTTCTGTTATGACTTTACAAGGAGGAAACGTTCTTGTTAATTACTAGGATCAATAGATTTATCATTTGACGGGATTTTATATTGTCACGCCATGTAATCACGAATATCCAACTGATCGGAATTTTGGTTATGGAAGCCAGATGAACATCACGAATATCCTTCCCTCTCCCCCTAATCCTAGCCGTCGCCCTCCCCATCTCGGATTGAGCTTCAGTAACTTTACCAGCCCACAAAGTCACTGACTTTGTGTTACTTACAAGTAGGACCACGTGGGGCCCACATAATGAAGGGTTCCACCTGACCCCACTTGTAAGTGACACAAAATCAGTAACTTTGTGGGCTGGCAAAGTCACTGAAGCTCAATCCCCCCATCTACCCTCCCGCCGCAGTCATATTCCAGATGGGCAAATCCCATGCACGAGGATGATGACAGTGGCGGGGCGTCCCTCCGTTGCGACTCAGAGGCATGGGTGCGGAGGTGGAACTTCAACGAGTGCCTGGGAACGCGTGGCCATGGTGGCGGTCACGCAATGATTGACCTCCTCCACACTTTTTTTTTCTTTATTGTCAGTGCAAAGGGATCTGGCCAGTCGTGGTACTGCCTCGCAACGGCTTCTAGGCGACGGATCTTTTGGATCGTGGGGTGCGGCGGTCCATGGTGAGGAGGAGACGATGGTCTAGCTGCTAAGAGTAACTCTAGCAGACACCGTATCGGACACCCATCTGCATAATAATCATAGTTTTGCAGATTTGGAGGGGAAAAAAAGCGCCAGTCCAGACACTGCATAGGACTCCCATACGACTTTTTTTATTCGGGCCATCCAGTTCCGCGCCACGGAAACACCAAGTCCCCGGTTTCGCGAGGCAGCCCGAGTGTGAAACCCATCCCCTCCCCCGCGTTGGCGCGATGGAACATTCAGCTCATCCCCATTTCCTTCCACCCTAACAGTCGGCGCCACGCGCCGACGCAGATCCCGGCCTATGCAGGCCCTCCCCTTCGAATCTGTCTGGCAAAAAAACTTGTGCTGCGCCGCCACGTCCGTTCCCCCTGTCGATGTGCCCGCATGTCAATGCATCGCTCTGAATCAGCCACGGATTCAGCGCCGCCGCCAAGGTATGACAACTCACCATTGTTCCATTTTGGCCAATAGCCGTGGATTCATCGTTGGCGTGGAATCGTAATTTGTTTGCTGCGGACGCTTTGTAGATGGACTCGTGCGCGCTGTTCTTGATGGAGGATTCTTCCTCCTCCGATGACTCCGATTTGGAGGACTTGCTCGACGAAGACATCGAGCAAACGGTCGTGATCCTTGCGGCGAAGGAGATCTTGGACGTGAAGCCAAAGAACCGGCAAAGGTTGTCCATGGGGCTGATGTGCATCCCCCTGAACCGCGCTCGTGGGCACAACATGCTCATGAGGGATTACTTTGCCGAGGTACCCACATATCCACCTCATCTCTTTTGCCACCGGTACCGAATGCGTCGATCTTTATTCAACAAGATTTTTGATGCATGCGAGAGCAATACGTGCTATTTCAAGCGCAAGAGAAATACAGTTGGGCTCATAGGATTTAGTACTCATCAAAAGATATCCGTCATCATGCGCATCCTCGCCTATGGCATTCCGGCGGACTATGCCGATGAGTATCTTCACATAGGTGAAGATACGACCATGGAATCCATTCGTCAGTTTTGCAAGGTTATGATCCGTTCGTATGGGCTGACTTATCTTCGATCTCCCAACGAAGAAGATACAATTAGATTAATGGCGTAGAACTAACGCCGAGGTTGGCCGGGTATGCTAGATAGCATTGTTTGTATGCATTGGACATCGAAAAATTATCCGAAATCTTGGCAAGGCTTGTACTACGGCAAGAGCAAAGAACTGAGGATCGTGCTTGCGGCACTTGCTTCCCAGAATCTTTGGATTTGGCATTTTTTTTTGGTTTGCCGGTTTCTCTAAACAATATCAATGTGTTGCATAGATCTCATATTCTTGCCCGGCTAGCTAAAGGTGATGCCCAGGCTTGCAACTACACCGTCAACGGGAGGCAGTACACAATGGGGTACTACCTTGCAGATGGTATATACCCGGATTAGGTTACATTTGTGAAGAGCATCAAGATTCCAATGGTAAGAGCTGAAACTGAATTTGCAAAAGCACAAGAGGCAGCCCGAAAAGATATTGAGAGGGCTTTTGGTGTTTTGCAAGCTAGATTTGTAATAGTTCGAGGTCCAGCCCGGTTTTGGGATATGCAAACCCTCAATAACATCATGACCACTTATGTTATTCTACATAATATGATCATCGAGGATGAGAGGAGTTTGAACTTATCATTTTTCTTTAAAAATATTCGCACCTGGGTCAAACCAGCAAGAAATCCGGATACTATTGCGGTATTTTTTGAAACATACCGTGATATTGAGAATGCCAGGTCAGCAGAACAGCTTAAACTTGATCTCATTCAACACCATTGGCAGAGGCACGACAGCTAAGATTTATTTATATTTCAAACCATTTGTTATTTGTTGAATTATTGTTGTATTTGTGTGTTGCTAAACATTTATTGTAATTCGGATTATTATTGTACTGTATGTCAATAAAACATTTGTTGTACCATTTTATCTATTGTGATTGATATGTAAAATATTGCAAAACAGTATGCGGTCCCCGTTTTGCGGGCTGAAGAATCGGCCCTCCATCAGCTGATTTGGGGTTTGTGGTTTGTAGTGTCTGCTAGAGTTGCTCTAAAGCGGGTGAGGATGGCACCATCGGCGACAGCGCCCGGGGGTGCCGAATTCCTCGTTGGAGGCAATGGTGGCGTCATCTCTCGCTCGATTGTTTCCGGGGGAAACCTCAGATGTGGGGGAGGACACCATTGACGGCGGCACTTGTAGGCGCCGTAGTCCGTGTTGGAGGCATTATGGGGGGCTCTGTATCGGATGATGGCGATGTCAACGTCGTCACCCTCGTGGGGGCATCATCTTTGGATACATTCATCGGGTGGAAGGATGTATGGATGGATTGGTGGCTGGGCGTCCGTCTCCACGTGTTTCTCACGTGGAGACCAAGGTGGAGCGGTGTGTCATCTACCATCTACAATGATGAGTCTCGACGGCATGGTGCAATGGGGTCTCGGGGCCCGGCGTGTCTTGATGGACGCACGTAGAGAGGTGGTATTGTCTAGCGTCGTGGTGGCATCAATGGCATGAACGACAAATTTTATGCGGATAATTATCGTGAAGATTACTCGGCGATTCGATAAAGGTGTCGGCTTCTGCAGCGTGTTCATGAGGTACTCGTGAAGGGTCCGCTAGACCGGATGAATGCTCCCGTTTCTCTTAGAGGGTGTCTCGGGTATGTGATGTTCCCGGTTCCTAGTTGATGACAGGTTTTCGCGTTTTCAAGGCACAAGGCCTTGTTGGCATAATTTTCACTCATTATCGGGTATGTAGATGTTGCGTGATGGCTTCGGATTTTTGATGTATAATCTTTATCAGATTTTTATTAAATAAAATAAGAAAGAACTACAATTCAGCCATAATTCAACCATTGCGACCAGAGGTAACCTCGGCAATGTCCACGAGTATGAACTTAAGTTTTCATACCATGGTGAAGTGGCTCCTAGAGACCAGAAAAGTGTATACTTCCAGATCTCTGTAGAATTTTATTTTGAAATCTGGCACCAGAGATTTCATTTAAGAATGATGGATATCTAGGAAACTGTCCTCTGAAGCAGAAAATCTTTCTATGGGCGCACGTTATAGGACATATTTAATCAACTGGCTTTCCGAGGTTGGCCTGGGAGTATGTCGTGTGTGTGTGGTGTGGAATTTTTTTTAGATAATGTACATTTTATTACTCATAAGAAGCAATTATACCTAATCTCTGCATAGATAAGATGCACACAGCCATTCAAAATGTCTCAAAAGTCTAGAGAGCTAAAAAAATGTGAATTACATAACAGACAGAGTAAATATAAAACGCCTAAGGTGAAGGCGGAGGCCCAATTTGTAGATTATGCTACCACCCATGTAGAGAAAAAGTATTACTCGCCGTGTCCTCCAACCTTATACAGACCTCCGTAAACAGGTCGCGGTTCTCCGCCTTATGCAGCGCAGATCACGAACGGAGAGTAGCGGTACATCTGTAGATAACCTGTAAGAGAGAACAATTCTTGTCATTAAAAATTTGTCATTTCTACGTAACCATAACGACCATATAATAGCTAGCGCCCCCACCTAATAAACATTCTAAATATGTGATCGATCCCATGAAGCCAATTACCGAAGATGTTGGCCACACTAGTCGGGGGATACAGATCAGAAGCTACTTGGATGCATGACCATATAGATCTGGCAAAGCGGCATTGGAAGAACAAGTGTTTAATCGTCTCATTGTGTTGACAAAAAACACACTGCGTATTCCCATGCCAATTGCGTTTCACAAGATTATCTTTGGTTAGGATTACTCCTCGACGCAAATACCAGCAAAAAATCTTAATTTTGAGTGGTATCTTCATCTTCCAAATCTTCTTGTTTTTATCAACTGGTATTTCTGGTTAGATAATGGCATTGTACAATGAACTTATAGAGAATTTTCCATTGGATTGTAAGTTCCAACGAAATTTATCTTGCCCTTCTGACAACTTGATGGATTCCAAGCGTAACAGTAAGACGTTCCATGCAAGAAGTCTCGGACCGATTAAATCTCGTCTAAATGTCACTATCGGAGGTGAGGTTTCCATTACTAATGCAATGATATCACTTTTGCGACGAACAATGTTGTACAACGCTGGATATTGTTCAGAGAGAAGCCTATTCCCTAGCCATGTATCCTCCCAGAACAGTGTCTGCGATCCATCCTTAATAATGAAAGTACCATATCTGAAGAAAAATTTCTTCGTTGCCATTAGGTCAGCCCAAAAATGCGAATCTCCCGGTTTCCAAAGGATCTGGGATAACGCTTTGTCGCCGATGTATTTTCTTCTAACCATGGTCTGCCATACGCCATCTTCGGTTAGTAGCTTAAATAGACAATTCCCTAATAAGGCTGAGTTCTTGACTTCAAGGTTGTGAACTCCTAGCCCACCCATATCTTTAGGTCGGCATACAACATACCACTTGACTAATCGATATTTCTTTTTTTTTTCAGTATCCCATTGCCAAAAAAATCTCGATCTATAATAATCGAGCTTGTGTAATACACCTTTTGGCACTATGAAGAAGGAAATCATATACAACACCATAGTGGTGAGTACTAAATTAATGAGAACCAATCTTCCTCCAAGGGATAGCATTTTACCTTTCCAACTACTAACTCTCTTCTGAAGTCTTTCCTCGACTAGTTTCCACTCAACCATCATTAATCTTCGATAATGAATTGGGATACCTGGATAGTTGATAGGAAACTAGCCTTGCCCACATCCAAACAGTTCCGAATATTCGGCAACTGAGTCCTGAGAGTCGCCAAAACAGAACAATTTATTTTTATGGAAGTTTATTTTGAGTTCCGATAAATGCTCAAAAGCATCCAAAATCAGCTTTAGATTTCGAGCTTTATCAAGATCATGTTCCATAAATAAAATTGTATCGTCGGCATATTGAAGGATTGATAAACCACCATCTACAAGATGTGGAATCACTCCTTCAATTTGACAATCAGATTTAGCTCATTCGATCAATATATCGAGCATGTTGATCATGTTAATTTTTTTGTCCATGGTAGAGTTTGTGTGGTGTGTGATTAGGGAATATTTTGCCAGGAATTTCCTCCCCAGTTGTAGGAGGGAGAAAAAACAATCATGTTTTCTGGTTTTTCGTGGCAGCAGCGTTTTGGTCGTTGTGGCTTACCCAAAACAATCATATCTTTTAGCATAAAATGCCCTTCTTCATCCCTTCCAACCGATCTACAGATCTTTCTCATTGATGTTGTAGTGGAAGTCGCTGGTCGGGAAGAAGAAACTTCCAAGAATTGATGACATGATGCGGAAGATGGAATCAAAACTTAAGGAGTTGAACCCAGGAAGAAGAGACGAGGATGGTGGAGTAGATCAGGTTGTTGATAGTTAGGTATGCTTCTGTTGGTTATCAGTTTTTGTGGAGTATTGTTGTGTTGATTAGATGTTGGAGTTGTCTTCTCATGATACCATTCCCCATGTTCTAAGACACACTGTTGTCGATCCTTGTTAAAAAAATCTGTAATAGGGATGTTGTGTGATGTCCTTTATTTTCTTGTAAGAATTTTGTTAAGCTTTCAATATAAGTGTTCCCGAGTTGTCTTTGTTCTAAAAATAATAATGACCCACCAAAGGTGCACTAGATACTAAACTTTTTTTCGAAATGGGTGAAAGAGCCTTTGTGCTTAAAAACCAACTAAATGCACATATTTTGTGTCTTCTTCAGCTAGAAAAGAGCGTACCAATGTTCAAGGCCCATTCATTTTTGAGAGTGATTCTAATTCAGGATACTTTCATAATGAACAATGTTCGTCATAGAAAGAAACTTATTCATTCTCTTCAGCAAGTTGAAAGCACGATCAAAGAACATGAGCAGCTAAAATCCTACTCCATCAGGGTTAAGGAATTCTTGATCAACCGAGCTCTGGCGTATCCATATATTATTAGGCACATTAGGGAGTGTATGTTTAATTTGGGAGTTTATGTGATGTTAATATTTATTTATGCATTGTGCTAAGTATATTTTAAGAGGTGATATAGACAGTTAATTTATATGAGAAGGACTAGAGATATCTTATGGTCATCGTTCGTGGAGCATGTTTAGGATTGTCTTGCAATCGATATGAATAATATAAAAAGATCAATTGTCTCTTTTGTGGAGATATCTAAACAAATTAGTTCTGCTAAGTATATGTTTATGTTAACATGCAATGCACCCGCCAGTTTATGTTTATGCTTAAGTAAGGGTGTGACTAATTTCCAGTCGATTGAGATTAACATAATTCTTAGTTAGATGATTTTATTGAATCTGAGTTTGCAATTCATGTTGTAACTTATGAGTAGCATGTGTTAGATGTATATATCTGTATACTGTAGTTTCCCCATATGTTAGGGGGCTTTCTGCATATGTGCACCTGTACATGTACTATATATTGTGGCCTTTGGCCCCCTGGTAATACAACACGCATATTATCCTAACATGGTATCGGAGCAAAAAATTGGTCCTCTAGTCTAGTACGTGTTCCCGTCGCGCCGCCTGCTCTCAGATCTTCACCGTCGCCCGATCCGTGCGTGGCCGTGCTGCTCTTCGCCCGCCCGTCCCGCGCGTGGCCGTCCCTGCCCCGCTCCATCCCTGGCTGCTCTCCGCCCACCCGTCCCTGCCGATCTCCCTGCTCCCTGCTCCCTGCTGCCCGGATTCCCTACTCCCTGACTGCCGATCGGCCCGCGCGTGGCTGTGCTGAGAGCTCCGCCCGCCCGTCCCGCTCTCCTCCACCGGCTGCTGCCGCCGCGCCGTTTCTCTCTCTGCCGCCGGCTGCCGTCCTCTGTCACGCCCGTCCCGCGCCTCCCGCCGCCCTCTGCCGCCCGTCCAGTCCCGTCTCGCGCCTCCCGCTGCGCGTCTCTGCCACCGGCCGCCTCACGCGTCGGCTCTTTCCTTTCTGAGTTGATTCCGATCTAAAAAAAAGCGAAAAAAGCGAGAAAAAAAGAGCTATGTCTTCCTCGGGCTATGTTGCGATCCCTCGCTGCCCGGTGATCTTCGATGGCGTGAATTACCCTGATTTCGTTGCCTTTATGCGCGTCCACATGCGCGGTCTTCGGGTTTGGGGTGTGCTTTCTGGCGAGGTCTCCTGTCCGCTGCGCCCTGTTCCTCCTACGGTGCATGTTGCACCGCCACCTGTTTCCCTTGCCCCTGATGCTACTCAGGCGGATAAGGATGCAGCCAAGAGTGCTGGTGACACTGCTCTGGCTGATTATGACCGGAAGGTCCAGGACCACTTTACTGCCGTTGCGACTTACCGGCTGGATCTGACTGAGTACACTCAGTGGATTGATGAGGATGTTCGTGCTGCCGTTGCGACTTACCGGCTGGATCTCACCTCCAGTGTTCTGCCTCAGTATGCTACTGAGTTTATGGGTCTTCCCACCACTGCTCTAAGTCGGCTTTTCTTCGTCAGCGCTATCAGCCGTCTGGTGATGCTCTTTACCTGTTTGTGGTCCGCCAGGAGCATGCCCTTCAGCAGGGTGATTCTACTATTGATGAGTTCTACACTCAAAGTGCTGCTATTTGACGTCAGCTTGATTCTCTTCGTACAGCTGTGTGTGCCACATGTCCCTGCTGTCTGACTGTGCGCGCGGATCTGGAGTTTCAGCGCGTTTTTGAGTTCTTGTCGCGGCTCCGTAAGGAGTTTGAGCCGCGTCGTGCCCAGCTGCTTGCCCGTGGTCGTGTTCCTCTCCCTGAGGTAATTGCTGAGCTTCGTGCTGAGGAGACTCGTTTTCGTGGTGCTGGTCTTCTTGAGGTTCCCTCTGTTCTTGCTGCTCGTGGCCCTCATATGCCGTCTGCTCCTGGACCTCCTATGCCGCCGGCTTCGTTGCGGTCTCCGTCACAGTCGATACTCCCTACTCCTCCATTCCAGGGCCAGCGTCAGCCCCAGCAGCCTCGTGGTTCGACATCACTTCCTTGCACCTACTGTGGCAGGACTGGCCACACTGTCTCTACTTGCTGGCAGAGGGATCCCAGCTTACGTCCGCCGCAGCATACTCGTCGTCAGGCTGGTTCTTCAGGATCTTCTGCTGTTGCGAGATCTGATCAGGACATTATCCGTGGTCTTCGTGGTCTGCTCGCTGGTACAGGCTCTTCCTCGATGGGTACTGCTGGTTTTGTGCCTGGCTCTTCTGGCACCGCGCGACCACCACCTTCCACACAGTCAGGTACGTCATCCCCGTGGTATCTGGATTCTGGAGCTTCTTTTCATATGACCTCTACGTCTTCTATTCTTTCCGCTCTTCGCTCTCTTGTTTCTCCTATTCGTGTTATCACGGCTGATGGTACCTCTTTTCCTGTTTCTAGTCGAGGCACCCTTTCTACTACCTCTTTCTCTGTTCCTGATGTTTCTCATGTTCCTAGTCTTAAGATGAATCTGTTTTCTGCTAGTCAGTTTACTGATTCTGGTTGTCGCGTCATTCTTGACGCTGATTCTTGTGCTGTTCAGGACCGCCGTACACAGGCCCTGGTTGGAGCTAGCCCTCACAGCCTTGATTCCCCGGGGCTCTGGGAGTTAGACTGGCTTCGTGTTCCTTCTGCTGACACTTCATCTGCCAGTTCTCCTGCGGTTGCTGCTTCTATCATTGGATCTTTTCAGCAGTGGCATCATCGGCTGGGTCACCTTTGTGGCTCCCGTTTATCGTCATTAGTTCGTCGTGGTCTTCTGGGGTCTGTCTCAGGAGATGTTTCTTTGCATTCGTGTCAGGGTTGTCGGTTAGGCAAACAGATTCAGCTTCCCTATCCTACTAGTGCGTCTGTATCTCAGCGACCTTTTGATTTAGTTCATTCGGATGTTTGGGGTCCGGCTCCTTTTCCTTCGAAAGGGGGTCATCGATACTATATTTTGTTTATTGATGATTTTTCGCGATACACCTGGTTGTTTCTTATGCACTCTCGCAGTGAGGTGCTTTCTATTTATCAGCGTTTTGCAGCCATGGTTCGTACTTAGTATTCCATGCCTATTCGTGTGTTTCGTGCTGATTCTGCAGGAGAGTATATCTCCCAGCACCTGCGTGGTGTTCTTGCTGAGCAGGGCACCCTTGCCCAGTTCTCGTGTCCCGACGCCCATGCTCAAAATGGTGTCGCCGAGTGTAAGCATCGTCATATTCTTGATACTACCCGTGCTATGATGATTGCTTCCTCTCTTCCGCCGCATTTCTGGGCTGAGGCTGTCGCTACGTCGACTTACCTCATTAACATTCAGCCTTCTGCTGCCCTTCAAGGTGGCATTCCTCTCGAGCGTCTTTCTGGTTGCTCTCCAGATTACTCGACACTTCGTTAATTTGGTTGCGTTTGCTATGTTCTTCTCCCTCCTCGCGATCGCACCAAGCTGACCGCTCAGTCTGTTGAGTGTGTTTTTCTCGGATATAGTGATGAGCATAAGGGCTATCACTGTTGGGACCCCGTTGGTCGTCGGATGCGCATCTCTCGTGATGTCACGTTTGATGAGACGCGTCTCTTCTATCCTCGTTCCTCCTCGGGTACTTACCCGACGGATGATATCTCTTTTCTTCTCTTTCCGGATGCACCCCCTGCTATCCCATCTCCTCCCCCTCCTAGTCCTGATGCGCCCCCTTCGGCGCCATCCTCTCCTCCGTCTAGTCCACCTAGTACTCCTCGTTCTCCGGCTTCGGATCCTTCTGATGTTGTCCCTTCTTTCTCTTCTTCTGATGAGTTGTCCTCCACTGATGACCTTCCCCCTTCACGGCCTGTCCGTCAGCGTCGTGCTCCAGCTCGTTACTCTCCTAGTCAGTATGGTCTCTCTGTCGTTTCCGAGCCGACTTCTTATCGGGATGCCGAGCGTCATCCTGAATGGCAGCTTGCCATGGCTGAGGAGATCGCTACGCTTGAGCGCACTGGCACTTGGGATCTTGTTTCTCCCCCTTCTGGTGTTCGTCCTATCACGTGTAAGTGGGTCTATAAAATTAAGACTTGCTCTGATGGATCTCTTGAGCGCTATAAAGCGCGTCTTGTGGCTCGTGGCTTTCAGCAGGAGCACGACCGTGACTATGATGCGCTTCGCCTCTGTGGTGACTGATGCTGGTTTCTCTCGTAGTCTTCATGATCCAGCACTTTTCGTTGACACTTCTCCTCGTGGACGTACTCTTCTTCTTCTCTATGTTGATGATATGATCATTATTGGTGATGATCCTGAGTATATTGCCTTCGTCAAGGCTCGTCTTCGTGACAGTTTCTTATGACTGATCTTGGTCCTCTTCGCTATTTTCTTGGCATTGAGGTTTCCTCTACTTCTGATGGCTTTTCTATCTGTCATGAAAAGTACATTCAGGATCTTCTTGCTCGTGCTGCTCTTGGGGATGAGCGCACAGTCGATACTCCTATGGAGCTTAATGTTAAGCTTCGTCCTACTGATGGTGATCCTCTTCCTGATCCCACCCGTTATCGCCATCTTGTTGGGAGTCTTGTTTATCTTGCTGTCACTCGTCCTGATATTTCTTATCCTGTTCATATTCTGAGTCAGTTTGTCTCAGCTCCTACCACTGTTCACCATAGTCATCTCCTCCGTGTTATTCGTTATCTTCGTGGCACGACCACTCGTCGCCTTTTCTTTCCCCATTCCAGCTCTCTCCAGCTCCAGTGCTATTCGGATGCTACATGGGCGAGTGATCCTACGGATCGTCGTTCGCTTTCTGCTTACTATGTGTTTCTTGGTGGTTCGCTTGTTGCTTGGAAGACGAAGAAACATGTCGCAGTTTCCCGTTCGAGTGTTGAGGCTGAGTTGCGGGCTATGGCTTTGTTGATTGCTGAGGTGACCTGGTTACGGTGGTTGCTTGTAGATTTTGGGGTCTCTGTTACGACACCCACTCCACTTTTGTCTGACAGTACATGTGCTATCAGTATTGCACGTGATCTGGTCAAGCATGAGCTGACCAAGCATATCGGCGTTGATGATTTTTACACACGTGCACAGGTACAGGATGATGTTGTTGCGGTTCATTATGTGCCTTCAGATTTGCAATTGGCGGATTTCTTTACGAAGGCACAGACTCGAGCACAGCATGATTTCTTACTCTCCAAACTCAGTGTTGTGGATCCACCATGAGTTTGAGGGGAGGTGGTGTTAGATGTATATATCTGTATATTGTAGTTTTCCCATATGTGTAGGGGGCTTTCTGCATATGTGCACCTGTACATGTACTATATATTGTGGCCTTTGGCCCCCTGGTTATACAACACGCATATTACCCTAACAGCATGAATCCTGAAATAATCCAATGGTGGGGGGAGTTTTTTCCCCATCTGCATACCATGTAGAAGTATAAATCTTAATTGCAATCTCATGTCTAACTGGAAAAATCTGAGTTACAATACATGTTGCAACTCATGGCTAGCACGAATCATAACGCAATCCTATGATCCATAAGTCGATTGGCAACTATTTTTCAGTCAAATAAATTAGCAAAACCGTTTAATTAATTTCTATGTTTATGTTATATTTGTGTTTATATTTTTGGCAGAATTTTTTAGAGGAAGAACTAGGAGTAAGACCTTCAAATTTTAAGGAGTTATTACGAGGTGATATAGGCAGCTAAGTTATATGAGAGGGACTAGAGATACCTTATGGTCGTCGTCCTCGAGCGCGTTTAGGACCGTCTTTTTTTTTTGAGTTTTCACCGGGGGCGAGCGCAAAGGCTCCCACCTGAATGGCTTTGTATTCATTTCATCCTGTGGGGATCGGGTGAACTCCCCGATTTTGGTAGAACATGTGTACATATATCAGAGTACAAGGAGTACAGAAGGAAGGGAGGGGAGGTACACGCCCGAAGGCAACTCAGTGCAACAGGAAGGAGAGCCACATGTCCACGTCTCGACGGTGCTCCAGCGGCAGGCGAGCGCGCCACAACACCGCATCGTCCCTGCAGCGTTTGCGGAGCAAGGCGATCGAAGGCGCGAGCCCGTTGAAAACGACATCATTTCTGTGCTTCCAGAGCTGCCAAAGGCACAGCAGGCGGAGGGTGGAGGCGGAGCCCGGGGGAGCGGCGGAAGGGAGAGCACAGGTGGCCGCAGAGGAGGCGAGGTGACTGCCGTTTGGAGACGCACCCAGGGAGGCCCAGAACCGCCGCGCAAAAGGGCAACCAAAGAGGATGTGACTCGTAGTCTCGAGCGGCTCAGCGCAGATGGGACATCCGCTGTCTGCAGCGGCGAGGATACCTTTGCGGAGAAGGTTGCTCCGGCATTGGATGCGGTCTTTCACGGCGAGCCAACCGAAAAACTTGACTCGGGAGGGGGCGCAGCTGCCCCAGATGAACTGGTGGTGCTCGTCTTGGACACCGCCAAAGGAGCACAGCTTGTAGAGGGCGGAGGTGCACAGCTTGCCGTCGGCCTTGCTGCAGAGCGGGAGGGAGCGCTCATCGGCAGTATCACTCAGGCGGATGGGAGACAAGGTCCTGAGAAGGTCAGCGCGCTGCGCCGTAGCGACAATGGACAGGCGCGGGGCGAGGATGATGTCGAGCCCATGGTCGAGCACCTGCCGCACAGAGGCACACTGCAGCGAGCAGTGAGAGAAAAGCTCCGGCATGGTGGTGGCGAGGGTCCCGGAGGGGAGCCACCAGTCAAGCCAAAACGCCGCACGAACACCGTCCCCAACCTTGACCCGCGAGATGCAGCGGTAGAGAGGAAGGAGGCGGCGCAACGACGCCCAGAGAGCTCCAGAGAGGGACGTCGACGAGTCGTCGCGATCGAGGGGAAGCCCAGCCTGAGAATCCCAGACCCACCGAGGCCAGGACTCGCCCGGCGCGCAGTGGAGGCGGTGAAGGAGCTTGAGGAGCAGGCAGGTATTCTGGACGGCGATGGAGCGGACGCCAAGCCCACCCTCGTTCTTGGGGCGGCAGACGCGTTCCCAGGCGACGAGGCATTGTTCGCCATTAACTTTATCCGTGGCCGTCCAGAGGAAAGCACGGCGCAGCCTATCCAGAGCGGCGAGCACGCCAGGGGGAAGCTCAAGAGCTCCCATGGCAAAGGTTGGCAGAGCGTCGAGCACAGCGTTGAGAAGGACCAGCCACCCACCGGCGGACAGAAGGAGAGCTTTCCAGCCAGCCAGGTACTTGTCCACCTTGGCGATGAGGGGATTGAACGAGGCGAGGCGCAGCTTCTCGGCGTACAGAGGGAGGCCGAGGTACGTCTGGGGGAATCCCTCGATGCGGCACTGGAGGACCGCCTGGATGCCGGCAAGAACGCCAGGCTCGACGTGCATGGGCACAAGGATGCTCTTGTCGTAATTAATCGCCAGCCCCGTGGCACGCTCGAACTGGCCGAGGAGGAGCTTCAGGCGCTGAGCCGCGGCCACGTCGGCGCGCAGGATCAGGAGGGTGTCGTCGGCGTACTGTAACACGGGGCACGGCGCCCCGTCGACCAGGGGGTGGAGCAGGACATCATCCCGACGGACCAGGCGCTGGAGGACATCCGCGACCAGGAGGAAGAGGTAGGGCGAGAGCGGGTCTCCCTGCCGCAAGCCTCGCATGCAGCGAATCCACCGCCCAGGCACGCCATTGAGGAGCACGGCCGAGCGCGACGAGGTGAAGATGTCGTCGAGCCAATCGCACCAGAGCAGGGGGAAGCCTCTGGCAAGCATGACCGTGCGAAGGCTGGACCAGCTGACGGAGTCGAAAGCCTTGGCGAAGTCAAGCTTGAGGACGACCGTGGGAGCTTTGCGGCGATAGCAGGTCTGGACCAACTCCGTAGCGTAGACAAAATTCTCCGAGATGCTCCGCCCGGATAGGAAACCAGTTTGGTCGACGTCGATGAGAGCGCTGATCTGCTGCTGTAGCCGGAAGGTCAGAGCTTTGCACAGGGTCTTGACGGAGCAATTTTGCAGCGAGACCGGGCGAAAGGAGGCGGCGGTGACCATGGCCGCCGGCTTGGGGAGGAGGATGATGTGCGCCCGGTTGATGCGCTCCAAATCCACGGAGCGGGAGTGGAATTTTTCAAACATGCGGAGGAGCGCGGGATGGGCCGTGGCCCAGATGGCGCGGTAGAAGGCCGGCCCAAACCCGTCCGGCCCAGGAGCACTAGCGCGGTCCAGCGAGTTTAGAGCCGCCTCGACCTCCAGGAGCGAGAAGGCGCCGATCAGCGCATCACCGTTGATGCGGGGGCAGCCGGAGTAGAGGGCGTCGACGTGGAACTCCCATTGCTCCGCCGGCCGCCGCCCAAGGAGGTTGCTGAAGAAGGCGAAAAGGGCGGCCGCTTTGGCGTCATGAGCAGCCACCGCGACGCCACCGACAACGAGGGTGCGGATGGAGTTGCGGCGGAGGCGTTGCGAAGCCCGAGCGTGGAAGAACTTGGAGTTCTCGTCACCTTCGACGATGGCCCGGAACTTCCCCCGCTGCTTCCAGTGGGCAGCGCGAGCCAGGACAAGCCTCTCCAGGGTGGACCTGCAGGTGACACGAAGCGAGCCCTCCTCCAAAGAGAGAGCACGATCCTCCTCAAACAGATCGAGAAGATCAATGATGAACTTGCAATTATTTTCAAACAAGGGATTGAATTTGTGGTGGCGTTGCCAAACCTTGGCCGCATTGCGGAAGGATTTCAGACGAGCTGTCAGGTCACCAGCAGCATCAGCGATCGGAGCGGGAGCGTTCCAGGAAGGGAGGGTGGTGGGGAGGAAAAGGGGATCAGCAAGCCATCGATTCTCGAACCGAAAACAAGGCGAGCGAGGAATCAGGGTAGAGGCGGTGACGAGCAGGGGAACGTGGTCTGACGTGGGGCGAGGCAACGATGTGAGCGAGGAGTTTGGGAGGGCAACGTTCCAAGCCTGGTTAAACAAGGCACGGTCGAGTCTCGCAAGGACCGGATCGTCACGTTTATTAGACCAAGTGTAAAGCCGATCTAACAGAGGCAGCTCGAAAAGGGCGAGGGCGCAGATGGAATCGTTAAAAGCGGAGGCGAGGTTTTGGTCGAAATTTGCGTTGTTCTTGTCGCTGGGGTTGCGCATGAGGTTAAAATCGCCCACGGTGAGCCAGGGGATGGGGAAAAGCGAGCCAAGAGCCTCAAGATCCGCCAGGAACGATAGGGAGAGGGAGTGATCCGCGGGTGCATAAACGTTTGTGACGGCGAAGGTGAGATTGGAGAGGGAGGATTGGAGGGTGGTAGTCAGAGAGAAACGAGTAGGATGGGAGGAAACCAGGGAAAACAGCGTCGGATCCCACCCAGTAAGGATGCCGCCGCTGCTGCCGATGGCGTCGACGGTGGCGAAAGCAGACAGCCGCGAGGGGAGGAAGGAGGCAGCGCAAAGGTGATCGACCGAGGACAGCTTCATCTCCTGGATGCAAAGCATAGAAGGGGAGGCGGTCGAGATAGCATCACGAACGACATGTCTTTTCTTCAGACAACCGAGCCCCTGAGTGTTCCACGACTCGATTTTAATGTCACGAAAAGCACTAACCATTACACTGACATGCACCTAGAGAGACACGGGAATTACAGAGGAGAGCACAGCGGCTAAACCTGAAAACTAAACGGGGGGCACGCAGGCCAGACGAACAGGAAGAACATAAAAAGAAGGACAGATAAACGACGGGGCAGCGGGGAGAGGCGGACACAACGTGGAGGCGATGTGGGAGGCGCCTGCAACGATCGTTCCGACGACAGCCGGTGCAAGGGCAGCTACACATCGTCACCTGCGCGCACCGAAGGGGCGGAGGCACAGATGGTGGCGGCGAGGGCTGCGACCGCACGTTTGCGCAGGGGCTTGGCGTGCGCCGTCATGACTCCGTGCTTGGTGACTTGCTTCTGCAGGGCAGCAGTGCAAGAGCCAAGAGCATCCTTGAGCCCGCGCAGCTTCATGGCCCGCACCTCGACGGGTTCGTAGTGCGCAGGTTCTTTGAGGGCGAGGCGAGAGCTGCGCTTCCCGGCGACTGGTGGCGCGGCAGGTGCGTCGACAGGAGGAGCGGGCGGCTCAGGCTCCAGCTCCGTGATCACCACCCCACGGCGTCTGGTGAAAGCGAGGGGCGGGCCAGAGCTCAGGGAGCTTTCCGCGCTTTCTGAGCCGAGGAGCGAGGACCAGGAGATGGTGAGCGTCGACGAGGACGAACTGGACGGAGGCGAGGTGGGTCCGAGGGCCGGCGAGGTGGCCACGCTGTCCAGCATAGCCAGCAGTGTGGCGTGTGCGTCGAGGGCGTCGTCACGGCCGCCCATCCCAGGGTCTCCACGCGAGTCGTCATCTGCCAGCGGCGCAGGCGGGAGGCGCGCAGGAACCAAAGGAAGGGCCCCGAGGCGGCGATGGAAAAGAGGTGGCGGAGGCGGGCGGAAAAACGGGACGTACTCGCCGTCGCTGTTGTAGGATTCGCGCACGCGCCAAGTACGCACCTTGCGCAGGGTGATCAGGCGCGATCCCCACGGGGCACGAGTGAGCAGCACCTCCGCGGGAACGAAACGCTCATGCTTGAGGCGAACGACGGCGCGCACGGCGGCGTAGTCCGCGCCAGAGAGGCACGCCGCGTCCACCTCGAGGGTCTCGCCAAAGCAGCTGAAAGAGGTGGCCACGTTGAGGTGACTCAGGTGCTCGACGGGGACCCGCCGCGCCAACACCAGCGCCACCCATTGCATGTCCGCAGGGATGCGGTCGGCCTCTTCCTCGCGAACGAGGCGGAAGGTGGCGCCGTCCAGATGGAAAGGCTGGTGCAGCATGGCCAGCTCACGGTCCTCTTCAGATTGGAATTTGGCGTAGAGGTCGCCAATGGAGGACCCAACCCCGGTGACGTAGAGACCTGGCAGCTCCAGGAACATAGCCTCGGCGAAGGCAGAAGATGGGGAGGAAAAGGGAGGCAGCCCTTCGATGTACACCACCGCCATGCGGCGCGCGGCTTCCATGTCGCCGGGCGGCATGAAAACCTCGAGCAGCGGCGGGATGGAGTCATCGTCGGACTCCACCTCCTCATCATCGTCTCCAAGCGGCCCGGGCGAAGGAATGGCCGCGGCAGCAGGCTGGAGCATGGGGACGTCCCGCAGCAAGGGAGGAGAGGCAGGGGGCTGCGAGGACTCGCCAACCTCGAAGAGGACACCGCGGCGACGCACCGGAGAGGAGGAGCGTGCACGACGAGAGCCCGAGGAGAACGGCAGAGGGGAGGGCAGCGCGGAGGGATAGGGCGTTGGACGACGGCGAGGAGCCGCCGCAGCAGGGGGAGGCGTAGTGGTGGTGGGAACGAAGGTGGGCTGGGGGAACAGCATGGTGCAGTCGCGCAGGCGGTGCCCGGAGCGGCCGCAGCAACGGCAGCGGATGGGGTCACGGTAGTTGCGGACCTGGTGGCGGACAGAGAGGCAGCGGAAGCACCCGTCTAAGCTCAGGTTGAGGTTTTTGAACAGGGCGCGCGGTGTGGCAGGGGAAGAAGAAGGAGAGCTCCGAGCGGCCTCCAAATAGGAGCGCGAACGTGGGGTGGCAGTGGCATTGAACGCGGCGGGGGCAGCTGGAGCCGGAGAAGCGGGAGCGTTGGGCTCGAGGCCGGCATGGGCAGGCCGCGGAGCGCCGGCGTAGGGAGGTAGGGGTGCAGGGCACGCGGTATCCTTGAAGGAGGAGGAGACTCCTGACGGGACGTCGATCGAAGGGATGGAGGCTTCCTTGTTTTGGGCGGGAGGCAGGGGCAATAAACCCTTCCCACCAAACCCTACCGAGGATGCGGGAAGGCGAGACCAGACTGGGGCGGGGCGACGCCTGCGTTTTGACCGAACGCCGCTGACTGGTGGGCCACGACCAGGGTCAGCAACCGCCAGCGTGGCCAACGCCAGGGAGCCATGGAACCCAAGGTTGAAGCGGGCGCAATGCTTGCGGCCAACAAGCAAGAGGAAGGCGGCGACGGTGGGAGAGGCGACGACGACGTGGAAGACATCGCCAGCAGCAGCGGAGGCAGAGAGGGTGTCGGTGGCTCCACAAAAGAAGAAGGAGAGGATTCTCCCCATCGATTCCTCGGTGAAACACGGCGACGTGAACGGGGTGGAGACCCAGATCTCGCCGGACACGACAGGGATGGTGGGCGAGAACGATAAGAGGGAGGAGAAGCGCGAGGAGACGTAGCGCTGGAAGACCTCACCTGGAAACACACGCGCGGCGATGCTGCTGTGCGATCTGACGACGTCGCCGCCCTGCGGCAGGGAACCTTCCGAGGAGCAGCAGCCAAGATGCGGCACGTCGGACGGGTGGGCAGAGGCAATGGTGGTCTGGGTGGGGTTGTTCGTGGGGTGGCGGGGCTGGGAAGGGCTGTGGCCGCCGGCCGCCGGAGTGGCGTCGGGCGGGACGCCCGCGTCGCCTAACGCGTCGCGGGAGCTCATGTCCGTTGTTCTTCCTAGTTGGCACTGATTCCTTAGGACCGTCTTGGGATCAACACAAACAATGCAAAGAGATCAACTGTCTCTTTCGCGAAGATATCTAAAGGAATTCATTCGCCCTCGTGGTTCCTGCGCAATACCTGCCGCAGTCAACTGGTAATCGCTATCATCACCTAAACTGGCACAAATTCTTAAGTTTATCAGATAGGACGAGGAGGTCCTGACTACTTGTCGCTGGAATTTTTCCATAAACGCTACCGGGACATACGTGTCTAGATGACTAGATATGATAACACGCAGTTGACAATGGAAGAGCAAATGTGTGAGCTTCAAGCAAAGCAGATTATCCACAGAGACTTAATGAGCTAGCTCCCAGATTCTAGCTTTCTTCCTCTCTTTTAGTTGCCCTTGTGGATCGGTCAACATGGCGCTTAGCAGTGGCATCCTTGCACTATCAATCAGTAAGTACGTGTGTTATGAACAGCTTGGAATCCCAAATCCTAGCTGACAATTAACACCTTTTTTTTTGTGTGTGGTGCAGTTGGAGTGCTCGTGACTGGTATTGTGACAGTGGTTGCCACAATTGCGATCTACCTATGCGCCAAGGTCGCCGTGCAAGTGTATTTGCGGCAGGACGGCAGCAAAGGCGCTGAACGGGATGCCTCGCCCTTCAATGGAGGAGCCGGCGGCAACACGGTGAGAGACGTGGACGAGGCCGACGTCGAGATGGGGACAATGAGCTTCTTCATCGAGGGCGTCCAGAACGAGCGTCCCGTTCGGTTCAGCTCGACCCAGCTGCGGGGCTTCACCCAGGGCTTCTCGCACAGGGTCGGCTCCGGCGGGTTCGGCGTGGTGTACAAGGGCAGGTTCCCTAACGGCGCGCCGGTGGCCGTGAAGGTCCTCAACAGCACGCTCGGGAGGCGCGCGGAGGAACAGTTCATGGCGGAGGTGGGCACCATTGGGAGGACCTACCACATCAACCTCGTCCGCCTCTATGGCTTCTGCTTCGACGCGTCGGTCAAGGCGCTGGTGTACGAGTACATGGAGAACGGCTCGCTGGACCGGCACCTCTTCGGGTCGACGCCGGAGACGGCCATCGGATCCGGCAAGCTGCATGAGATCGCCGTCGGGACGGGCAAGGCGGTGCGGTACCTCCACGAGGAGTGCCAGCACCGGATCATCCACTACGACATCAAGCCGGAGAACGTGCTCCTGGGCGCCGGCATGGCGCCCAAGGTGTCCGACTTCGGGCTGGCCAAGCTGTGCGACAGGGAGGACACCCACCTGACGATCACGGGCGCGCGGGGCACGCCTGGGTACGCGGCGCCGGAGCTGTGGATGCCGCTGCCGGTCACGCACAAGTGCGACGTGTACAGCTACGGGATGCTGCTGTTCGAGATGCTGGGGAGGCGGCGGAACCTGGAGCTGGGGCTGCACGGGCGCCATGAGAGTCAAGAGTGGTACCCGAGGTGGGTGTGGCACCGGTTCGAGGCCGGCGACATGGACGCCGTGCTGGCGCGCGCGATGGCGGCGGGGGACGTGGACGACATGGAGAAGGCCGCGAGGATGTGCAAGGTGGCGCTGTGGTGCGTGCAGTACCGGCCGGAGGACAGGCCGTCCATGGGCAACGTCGTTCGGATGCTGGAGGGGGAGGAAGACATCGCCACTCCCGGTAACCCGTTCGCCCACATGGCGGCCTACAGCGCCGGCGCAATGCTGTCCGATGACACAACAACGGAATCGAACGCTTCTTCAGGGTTTATCGGCAAGGTACCTGGATTACGCTGATACGAGAATTGCTACTTTTTTGGCTTTCTGCCTCACGCGCTGGTTATGTGTGGATTGCAAATGTATTCCGTGTGGAAAAAACTCGGTCGGTGGCTCTCTGAGTTTATCTTTGTGACATTTTCAGGAACGTAAATCCAGGATTTGGGTTTTTTTTAAAGCCTGATAAGTGGGTTTCCCCACTGTAGATTTTCATTAATTTTCAAAGTTTGTAAAGTACAAAAGATTTAGTAACAAGAGACTAGCTAGAAGGTTGTAAGCCCAAAAAAGAGAAAAAAGAAAGCCCTCCAACTATCGAAATCTTTCAATCCAAGTTTTGAGTCCACTATAAAACTTTCTACAAGCCTTATGCAATAAAAGAGCTAGCCCATCCTTGAATTTCTTTCTGCGTCTGAAAGGACTTGGGGATACCCTTGAAAATGAAGTCATTTATGGTTGTGGAGATGGACATCATGATCAACTCAATGAAAAAGCTCATACAAGGCTAACTTGAGACTACCCAGCAGCTCTAAATATTAGTTTGTTGTGGACGAGGTGGTTCTCAATATGGACAAAGGTATTGCCAACACGACCAAAAGGGAAGTGAAATAATAGATGATTTCTAGTTTCCAACTCATCATTCCCACACATAATGCATGAATAGTCCGCCATGAAGATTTTTTTCCTTTGCAACATGGCTATTGTATTTAGGCGATTATGAATAAGAAGCCAGAAAAAAAAACCTTGCGTATTTGCTGAAAATAACCTTGCCACATCTAAACATCTCTCCACCAAAAGAAGACCTCCCTTGATCGAGCAGGATGAAGGGAAGTAGAGTAATATAACTCACAAGCCATCTTGACCCATGGAAAATCGACCTTATTATAAAATGTGTGCAAATGTTTCATCGACAAACAGTCATTTTGAACTGAAAAAAGATTCAAGACACCCAATCCCATTTATCTTTTTGCCTACAAACCAGGTCCAGGAATGCCAGTGGAGGGGTTTTCTTTTGCAAATCCTTATCTCTCTAGAGACAGTGCCTTCTATATTTATCCACTTCACTGATTACCCATTGGTAAACTTTCAAGGAGCGGAGAAAGAACATAAGCATGGATGAACGGACATAATTAACCAGTCGAAGCTTACTATCATAACTGAGATACATAGCACATGCTGGTAGTTTTCTCTCTACAGTATGAATTAAGGGCAAGAAGAATTATTTCCTTAGTTTAGTTGTGCTTAGTGGCAACCCTAAATATGTGAACCGCAAACTCCCAAACTAACACTATAGGGCCTCAATAAACAAAAGAACTCGGTCTTCAGCAATATTGATTGGTATGTTTATGGCTTTCCGCCTCGCTGGTAATGTGTGGATTGCAAATGTATTCCGTGTGGAAAAAATTCGGTCGGTGACACACTGACACTCCCCATCTTTTTTCTCTTTGAGATTTTGTGACTGTTTATCTTGTTAACACTTGCACAACAAAAGTTCAAAAGGAATAATTCTTGTCATGATTTTATTTAAAATTTAAACTAAAATCAAACAAGAACTATAAAACAGAGAGAGTAACTTTTAGAAAAACAAAAAAGTAACGCAGTACATGTGCAGTCTTGACGCGGTGACACATCCCTAGCGGCATGATTGATCTGAATATCTCATTTTTCGATAAAAACATATATTAATATCGTGGAGACACTAATTACATCCAGTCTCTGCAATAACATCATACCCTAATGGCATAAATGATGCACACAGCAAAAAAAAAAGAATTACGAAAAAAAAGTCCTGCTACAGAGATCGAAAACTTGAAACAGCAACACTGACACCACCAAGACATCATCAGAATATCAACTTCTCCATAAGCGACGCCTCCAAGAAATAAACAATGTATAAACGCTGTCGTCGCTCGATCATAGATCTTAAGTTTTCACCCTGAAGAAAGTCCACAGTCTCAAAACAATGCCTTCAACAAGAACATTGCGAGGCACAATCAATTAAGGCCAGATCTTGAATTTTCACCCTGAAAGATAGAACTCTGAACTTCTCCTGTGTAGTCGCCCTCACATACAAGTCGCTGCTTGAAGTCACGAAGCACCAAGCCAATCCCACCTCACCACCAAGATCCGACCACCATTGCTCTTCCACCGATCTCGGCTTTCATGACCTTCTCCGCCAGCACCATGAAAAGAAAACGAGCTCCATGATATTAACAGCCAGCAGAGCTTCGAAGCGCCCCCCTGAAACCAAACGGTCAGATAAAAAACATGGGTGCGCACGACCGTAAACACCCAATCCAGCAATCTTCAGGCATTGATCGCACAATGAATTTCGCCGGCAGGGCCTTCCGAAACACGACAATCCAGCCAGCCCGGTGGGAAGAAGCCTCCGAGCGCGAGAGGAATCTGAGGACCACCATCATTATTCGCAAGACTAGCAACCCCCTTGCCACATGTCAACTACCAACCAGATCGGAAGACATTTTTTTTTTCAACCTGGGATCACTCCCCTTTCCATTAATTGCTCAACGGAAATACAAGGTACTTGTGTTTATGATGCTACAGCAATTAAAAAGGAAACAAGAAAAAGGGAATGATAGGAAGAATTTTTTGGTAGGAAAACCCGCTGCATGGCCTCGGCATCGAAAGCCACACTACGGGGCAAAAAACCTACCCCTAACTACAGAAGGAAATAGAACAAACCACAGGGAGAGAAAAGTTCATTACATCACCACAGCCAACAAGCAAAACCTCACAGTCCAAAAGGGAACCAAGTCTAACATTTTTGTAACCAACTGATCATCCCTCAGTGATCATCAGCCTAGCAGGAGTTGGAGCAGCCGTGCCATTTGAAGCAGTACTTGTCATGAAGCACGCCAGGTCAGACGCCCTCCCTATCAGCTGATCCGCCCGCCTCTTATCTCCTCCGCCTCCGTAGCATTGTACAGACCTGCCCAAAAACGGAGAAACGAACACATGCAAAAAATAGTTACCACAGGGGACCTCACAGTTTTCTTCTCAAAGGTGATCTGATTTCTTATATTCCAAACTGCCTAGCAAATCGCAGCCAACACAAGCATATGATACTTTTCCCCATGAGGGAAGAAAGCATGAAACCATGTTATACTTTGCCAAAGTGTTTTGGGACAGCCATGAGCATTCAAAACAAACCCAACCACCCCCCATATTACTTTAGCATGTGAACAACCAAAGAATAAGTGTTTCAAAGATTCATGTTCATTGCAAAAAGAACAAATAGGGGACCCAGGCCAATTCCTTTTCTTGAGATTATCTCTGGTAAGAATAGCATTCTGAAAAAGTTGCCAAAGAAAAAATTTAATCTTAAGAGGCAACTTTGCCTCCCAGATCCATTTATTATTAGATCCAACTACATCCTTTTCCAACAAACAATACAGGGATTTGGTGGGTAAACGCCCATTAGCATTAAGCATCCACAGTATCCCATCAGATACAAGAGGCCTATCATAATTGATAGCAGCATTTTTTATGTAATCCCAATGTTCCTGTAACACTTGACATAATCTCCTACGAAATGGAATGACCAAGTTACAGCTTAAGACTTTTTCAAAAGTCCACTCTTGAGCATGGCAAACATCAAAAAGGCTAGGATATGACTCACACAAGGGTGTATTATTCAACCAAGGGTCTAACCAAAATCTGACAATATTGCCTCTATTGAGAATTACTTTCCTCCCTTTCAAATAAAACTCTTTAACTTTCAATAGGGCTTTCCAACAGGGGGAATCCGGCATTCTCGCCTTGACATTAGCCACCGTTTTATTTCTGAGATATTTGGCTTTAACAATTTTCTGCCACATGCCACTTTGCGTTTCTAATTTCCACCACCATTTGCATAACAGGGAAATATTTTGTTTCCTCAAATCTTTCACCCCAAGCCCACCTTTCTTTTTGGATCTACAGATCCTAGACCACTTTACTAAATGATATTTCTTTTTCCTCTTTTTGCCCGCCCAGAAAAATCTTCTTCTGTGCTTATTCAACTTTTCAATAAAAGTTAAGCTTAACAAGAACATTGACATATAATAATACGGAATGCCAGACAAATAAGCATCCAGCAGGGTCAACCTTCCCCCAGAGGTAGCCGAACCACAAACCCAATTATCTAACTTCTTTAATAGTTTCGCATCCAGGAAATCCCAGTCCACATTCTTAAGGTTTAAAAATGTTACAGGAACACCCAAATATTTCATCGGCAAGGATCCCACTTGACAGTTAAAGAGGTCAGAATAAAAGGATGCAATGTTATTATCTTCACCAATGATAAACAACTCGCTTTTTAGGAAATTTATTTTGAGACCCGACATCATTTCAAAGATATAAAGCAAGAGTTTCAAATTCACTGCTTTCTCTTGGTCATGCTCAATACACAAAACCGTATCATCGGCGTACTGGAGGATAGCAATCCCATTTTCAACCAAATTGGATGCAAGACCCGAGAACAGCCCATTTCTCTGAGCACTCAAAACCATTTTAGTTAACACTTCCCCCGCCATGTTAAAAAAAAAGGGGACAACGGATCACCTTGTCTCACTCCTTTGGCACTTTGAAAATACTTCCCCACCTCATTATTAATCTTCACACTCACAGTACCATTATGCAAGACTTTTTTAACCCAAGAACAAAACAACGGATTAAACCCCCGAACCGTAAAACAGTTGAGAAGGAAGTCCCAATTGACCTTGTCATACGCTTTTTCAAAATCGAGCTTCAAAATAATCCCAACCTGTTTCTTAATATGGACATGATGCATAATCTCATGCAAGGAACAGATCCCATCCATGATGCTCCTATTTTTTATAAAAGCATTTTGTTGCTCACTAATCAACTTACTAGCATAAGGTTCTAACCTCAATGTCAACGTCTTAGTGATCAACTTATAAATGCATCTTAGGAGACAAATAGGCCTAGATTGTTGAATTTTGTTGGCATCAGACATTTTTGGAAGCAAGGTAATAACCCCATAGTTCAGCCTCTCAACATCAAGGGAACCCTCATAAAAACTATCAAATAACTTCATCACATCATTTTTGACAATGTCCCAGCATACTTGATAAAACTCTGTAGGAATCTCATCGGGGCCAGTGCCCTATTACCTTTCATAGCGAATAAGGCATTTTTTACTTCTTCAACAGAAAAAGGCCTAGTTCAATCCTCATTGTCCTCCACATTAATCATCTCATTGCCCCCCCCCCCCCCACAACCCAGGCGAAATATCAAACATATTCCCTGGAGCCGGACCAAAAAGTTCTTTATAATAGGAAGTAGCATGTTTTAACAAATTATCAGTCCCTTCAACTAACACACCCTGATCATCCAACGAATGAACCGTGTTTTTCCTTTTTCTCCCATTAGCAATTTTATGAAAATAGGATGTGTTTTGATCGCCCAACAACAACCATTTTGCATGAGACCTCTGGTACCAATAAGTTTCTTCTTCCACATTCAAGTTATACAACTCAACTTGAATGTTATTTTTCATTAACATCTCTCCAGGGAGCAGCTCCCTATCCTCTTCCGCCAACTCAATGTCCACCAACGAGCGTTTAAGCGCCTCTCTTCGTTTCTTATTGTGCCCAAACAAATTAGAACCCCACCCCTTGAAATATTTCTTGAATCTTTTCAACTTGATATTGATAATATCAATAGGGTCACTACTGTCAACATGCCTCTCCCATATTTTACTTACAATGGGAAGGAAGTCATCATTCTTTAACCAGCCAACGTCAAATTTGAACCCATTCTGTTTTTTGATGATCGAATTCTCACCAGAATCCAGCACCAAGGGACAATGATCAGAAGCGTCTTTCACCAATTTTTTAACAGACACTAAAGGAAACAACAACTCCCACTCAGGAGACATAAGAATTCGATCTAATTTCTCAAGTGTAGGGTCATTTCTTTTATTAGACCAAGTAAATCTACCCCCGGCCATATGAATTTCCCTCAAACCCAAAGTATTAATCACAGAGTTAAACACCTCCGAAGAATGAGGAAGCGCACATGGTTTATTCTTCTCCTTCACACTACACAAAATATTAAAATCACCACCAACTATATAAGGACAGTCCACACAGTTGCAAAAAGATACCAATTCAGCAAGAAACTTGGCTTTAAACTCCTCATGAGCTGGCCCATAAACCACAATTACCGCCCATCTACATTTTTTCTTACAATCCCAAAGATACATCAACATCATAAATTCTCCTAGCTTAACAGATTGCACATCCAAGGAGTCATACCGAGCACCACATAGGATTCCACCCGACTTCCCCACCGATGAAATCCACTTCCAGAAAAATAAGTTGCCAGGGTCAATTTTATTAAAGAACTTTTGATCATAGTTTTTCTTCATAGTTTCTTCCAACGCAATAAAGTCCAGCCCATTATCCCGGATAAAATCAGTGAAGCAAGTAGACATCCCTTTTTTACTTGCCCCCCCTTAAATTCCAAATTCCCGCTTTCATTTAAATTTATGAGGGGTTTTTTTTTCTGCCGGATAGATCTGCTAGGAGGCACAGCAGACATGTCCTTCAACCTTTGACTCCTAGTCACAGGGCGAGAAATATCAACATTAACTGATTTCTTAGCACCACCTTTTTTAGATTTTCTCGATCGAACTACGGAAAAGGAATCATCTGTTTCATCATTTTCAAACCAAGTCAAAGCAAGAGGAGTTTTTCTTCCATTGTCATGATGCACCACAAACAAATAATCAGCAGGAGAGTCATTTTTACTAGCTAAATTATTTCTAGATTTTTCCAACTCTTTGATCAAATCAATTTTCTCAAAATTGTCCAAAGGTATATCAACACCCATAAAGGAAGCTGAAAGGACGAGATGTCGCCTAGAGGGGGGGTGAATAGGCGTTTTAAAAACTCTTACGGATTTGGCTTATAAGAATGCAGAATTAAACTAATGTTTATTTTACAAGCACAAAACCTAAATATGCTAGGCTCAACTAAGTGCAACAACAACAACTAGAGCTAAGCAAGATAGGCACAAGATATATGTAGCACAAGTGATAGCAAGATATATGTACTTCAAGCATGATGGCTATCACAAGGAAAGAAAGCTCGGGTATAGAAATAACCGAGGCACACGGAGACGAAGATGTATTCCCGTGTTCCCTTCCTATGCAAGAAGGTACGTCACGTTTGGAGAGGTGGGGGTCCCATGAAGGATTCCCCAACGCCACGAAGGCTCACCTTCTTCTCCGAGCCTATCCCACGAAGGAATAGCCCCTTTCCTTATGGTTAGCTTTTCCTCCACTCCGGAGATGGCAAGCTCCAAAACCACTTCACAAGCTCCACGAAGGAGAAGCCCGGGCCTCTTCACAATCTTCCTTGAAGAGATCACCGGAGCACCAACTGCCAAGCCAACTAGGAGGTCTCCCTCCAAGAGTAACAAGCTCACGGTCTCTCACTCGAACTAATCGTGGTGGAGAGCTCAACACTATGCAATGATGCAAAGCAAGAACACTAGAGGTGTTCAAATCCTTCACACTCAAATCCCACCAAAGCAACAAATGCTAGGATGAGATTAGAGAGGAAGAACAAGGACGAAATCAACAAATGACTCCAAGATCTAGATCCAAAGGGTTCCCCTCACTTAGAGGAGAAATGGATTGGTGGGGATTATAGATCTAGATCTCCTCTCTTAGATCCCTCAAGAATGAGCAAGAATCATGGGGGGAATCAAGAGCTATGGCAAGTTCTTCAAAGTCAACAATGGAGGAGAGAGAGTGGAAGAACTTACCCAGCCCAAGGTGGAAGAAGGCCTATTTATAGTGTAAGAGAAAATATAACCGTTGGGAAAAACTCGGGCTGAGAAAACTAGTCGTTTGAGGCAAAGTCGAGCAACCCGGCATACAGCTCGGCAGGGCAGGACCAGGTGCCGGGAATTTCGGCAGCCTACCCGGCATGACGGGTGTAAGGGTATTTTACCCTTATCCATTATTTTGGTAACAATGACACCGTTGCTAAGAGTATTTGGTATAATACATGTCTATGAGATTATTCCCAGGTATTAGCCAAATAGGTGTAATGGTGTATCAATGGAACAAGAAGGTAAAGGGAGACCCCCCCCCCCCCATTTCGAAAGAAAAGAAGAAGGGATGATCAGCAACTGGCCGGTCCCAGCTCCGGTCTGACCGGTCGTGGCGCCTGGTGGCCCGGTCCCAGCTCCGGTCTGACCGGCCGTGGCGCCGGGTGGCCCGGTTCCGACCGGGCCCAGGACCGGTGCACACCGGGGCATTTCCAATATCGCTGGACCCTTCGTCCGGTGCTGGCCCGGTCTGAGCTCCTGTCTGGACCGGACTGATCCGGTCTCCCGCCCGGTTGACCGGGCCGTGGACCGGCTGCCTGTTCTGCTGATAAATCCTGCTCCAGTCAAGACCCGGTCCCAGCTCCGGTCTGGACCGGACGATCCGATCACAGGTCCGGTCTGACCGGACCCTGCGCCGGCCGGCCCGGTCCCAGACCCGGTTGACCGGGTTCCTCGAAGAAAATGCTGAGGTGTCAAGTGGCAACGGCCAGATTTCAAGTGACACTATAAAAAGCCCTTCTCCTACCTCTGGACAGTTAGGCAACACACTACAAGCTGTTCTTGAGCTCTCTCTCACATACTCCATTGTTAGAAACACCAAAAGCCTCAGATCTCTCTCCTCCTCCACCCAAACTCAAATCCCTCCGGGGAAAAGATAGAGGAGGACCCGATCTACCGTTCTACCAAGCCAAATCAAGTTCCCCTTTGTATTCATCAAGATACTTGCTCTCTAGGGTTCCTTGGAAACCCTAGGTGGGCAAGAGTGGTCCGGAAGCATCCGGGCTGTGGATTTGCTCCTGACAAGATTGTGAAGGTTTGGAGGCTACCTCAAAGTCTACCACAAGTGAGTGAGCTATTCCTTCGTGGGATAGGCTCCGGAGAATAGGGTGAGCCTTCGTGGCGTTGGAAAATCCTTCATGGGACCCCCACTCCTCCAAACGTGATGTACCTTCTTGCAAAGGAAGGGAACACGGGAATAAACCCTCATCTCCGTGTGCTATCGGTTATCTCTAACCGAACTCCTTACTTGTGATATAATTGCCTGTGAGAGCCTTCGTGCTCGAGTTACTCATATCATCATATAGGTTTCTTCACCTAGTTTGCATTAGGCTCATCTTTATATTCCGCAAAGCCTAATATTGCAAAGAAAGAATTAAAATTTGTAGAAACCTATTCACCACCCCCCTCTAGGTTTACCATCTCTGAACTTTCAATTGGTATCAGAGCCTGGACTCTTTTTAAGGGCTTCACAGCCTTAAGAGTGAGATGGATAAACTATTCGAGGGTTTGGATGAAGATTCTACCCTTTCAGTTAAGGAGATGAAATCTAGATTCTTGGCATATGATGCTGAGAAAAAGTTGAAGGAGGATGAAGTCCAAAGCCAAATGGCACAAATGACTGCCATGCTTAAGAACCTGACTAGTGGAACCTCTAGTGGGACTTCGGTTCCTCCGGAAGGTTTCCATCAAGTCAACCATGACTATCCCAAAAACACTTCACCCATGCCTCATATAAACCATAGTGGGAATGTTCCCCATTTTGATGGAACTCACTTTCCTATTTGGAAATCTTCTATGGAATCTCATATTCGCAGCTGCAGTGTGGAGTTGTGGGAGATCATTGTTGATGGATACCGGAAGCCACAAGATCCCATTCGGTTGACCTCCACCGAATTCTACAACCGACAACTCAATGCCTCCACACGTGACAAGATTAGGAGTGGCATCAACCGCAAGCTCCTTGATCAAGTCAATGACATTGACTCCGCTAAAGAGTTGTGGGATCGGATCATAGTACTCCAAGAGGGAACCGATTTGATCCAATCAGCTCTCTATGAGTCAGCAAAGACTGAGGCAACTATGTTCATGATTAGGCAAGGAGAATCCTTGGCCGATGCCTATGGAAGGCTTGGTGCTCTGAGAGTGAAGGTCAAGGGCCTTGGATGTGAGAAATACAACGACGGATTTGAGATGAATAAAGCATTCATAAAGTCCAAGGTCATTGCCATGATTGCAGTCAAGCAAAGGACACCAACCTTGCACTCAACTTGCAAATCATTACCAAGAGTGCTGATCTAAACACTGATGATCTAGTCTCCTATGTGGCAGCCAATGAGAACATGGCCAAGACAGGAGAAAGGCTCATGGCGATGAACCGTGTTGATGAAGCCTCACACAACCTTGCCCTAAAAGCAAGAGCTGACCATGAAAGAGAAGAAGTCTATGAAATTGAAGAAGATGAGGAGATGACATCAACTAGTGACCTCGCGACAGACTTTGCTTTCTTTGCCAAGAAGTACAAGACAAAGCTTCCATCATTCCTCATTGAGAAGAAGAAGAAGAGAACGTGCTACAACTGTGATAAAGATAGTCACTTCGCAAATGAGTGCCCTTATGAGAAACGGGTAGACAAGCCAAAGTTTGTCAAAGGAGTCAAGCCAAGATTGAAGCCAAACCCAATCAATGATCGATACAAGAAGAATAAAGGAAGAGCCTTTGTTGGGGCTGAGTACACCTCCGATGAAGAAGAGGAAGATGAGGAGAAGGAGGCCGGAGTGGCCGGTTTGGCTTTCTCCAAGCCCGGGTCACTCTTCACATATGACTACTCCAAGGACTACTCCACGGAGAATGATGTTGGTTCTTCCTTCATGGCAAGAATAACCCAAGATGATGACTCCGATGACTCTCCCTCCTCTACAATCGTCGGCTCTTGTCTAATGGCAAGAGAAACAAAGGTAATGGAATCCCCACCTTCTCTAACTAGTGTTCTTGATGATGAAACTGAAAATCAAGAAGAGTTAGCTATGCTTAAGGAACTTTACAAAGTAAGATGCACTCTTCGTGGTGATGCTCTTGTCAAGTTTGATTTTTTGATGGACTCTGTTGGGGGGATAACCCCCGGTATGCCAAAGGCATGCCAAACCGGATGGTTTGAGCCATCGAGATACCGGTTTAATGTTCTTGCCGGAAGCCTAGAAGGAATCCGGGAGAGCAAGGCTAAGCCGGTATCCCCAAAGGGGTATGCCGGGACCCGGTATAAAAGATACCGGAAAGGAGAGCCTGTCGGCAGGACTGGTCAAAGATTCTCTTCAGAGCAAGAAGACAAGGATGAGCTACGCCAAGTAACTTTATTCAGAGCCCTGGCGCCAAAGAGAGAGGTGACGGAGAAAGAAGCCGGGGGACGTCAGCTTCTATGATAAAAGAAGGCCCCGGTGTCATCTATGATTAAAGTAGCTTTGTACAGTAGCCAGTTAAAGTAGCTTTGTACAGTAACTCTGTAAAGTAGTTTGTCCAGTCAAAGATGCCATTAGGGTTTCTTGCAGTGTAAGCCACCCTCTCCCCTATATAAGGAGAGGGGGCAGCCCATCTTCACGGGCAAGTATGTACGCGTGTATGTAGGAAGGCAGAGCTCAGAACTTGTGTGAATCTATGAACATGGTGATCTAGAGGGAGTTCTTCCTTGTGTCTTTCTTCTTCAACTTCTGGCCTTGGCCAAGTTCTTGAGGAAACCATCCGGAATCTCTTCCCACCTGATCGCAAACCCTCCCCCGAATCCTCTTGCGTCCATTCGGCCCCAATCTAAGCCATCCTATGGCATCTGCTCGTTCACCACGACGACAGTTGGCGCCCACCGTGGGGCGTGAAGTGGCGCTTGATGGAGTTCACATTCGGGCGGGCGTTCTCGAGATCTCCGGCGAACGTACGGTGTCCGCGTTGGTGCAGAGCATCTACGCCATGGACTTCATCAACGACAACGCGGGCTGCTTCGCCAACGGCGGCGTCTTCCCCAAGAACGGCCGCATCATCGAGTTCGGCAGCCATCGCGTCTACTTCGGCACCGTCCCCGTGCGCCAGCGCCTCTCGCCGGTGCTGGTGGCACCGGACCCGCCAAGATGGCTCTGTGCTGGCCGCGCCGCCGGCAGCGTCGAGGTAATGATGACCGGTGTGGCTGGTGCAGGAAAGGAGGTTGCGGCTGAAGGTGCCGGTCGCGCGGTTTCGACCCGTGCGGCTAAGCCACCGCTGGAGCGCGGCGCAGGCGCAGCGGGAGCATCATCCGCGCCACCGGAGACACCGCTCCAGGCGGCGATGAACGTCCTCGCCACCCCCATCGCGCAGAACATCGATCCGGCAGCGGCTCAAAGTGAGCTGGAGGCGCAGCGCCAGAAGATGCTAGAGAGCGGCAAGGACATCGTCAGGGCGCAGCGCGAGCTGAACCTAACCGTACGTGAGTATAACGCTGCCCATGGCTTTGCTTCTGTTAGCGCGCATGCTGCTAGGATGCCGGAAAACCGGCTAAAAGCTCGTAACCTAGATCAAGATTTGCGCAAAGAGATTCTTACCGGCAAGAGCGCCTCTGCATCTGTTAGCATCGTGGAAAAGCCTAAGTATAGCAGCCCGGATAAAACTATAAAAGCTGCTAAGGCCGCTGTAGAGCTGTGCGAGTCGCTTCCGGAGATGCTTAGGTAAACCTGCAAGCGCGCGTTAGAGAGCTGCGGGAAACTATTGAGCCGCAGAACGCTGAGCAGCGGGCTAAGCTGAACAAGGCAGCGGCCTCAAAATCCGCGTTCAACAAAGAATGCCGGTAGCAAATCCCATGGGCAGGCTTCGTCCCCCATCCGGATAGAAGGAGAGAAAAAGAAGTGAATGCGCAGCAGATGACTGTGTACGATCCGGTTCTTGCCGGAAAGCAACAAGCCGGGCAACACGATGCCGGTAGAAAAAGCCAAGGGGCAGAGCGAGGCTATGCCAGAGGCTATGCCGGAAACAATCATGCCGGTAGATATGAGACCGGGCAAAACTATCGAGCTGCAAGGGCAGCGTACGAGGAGGAGGAAATAGATCCCCCAAGGTATCGGCAGGCAAGGGCCGCGGTACCGGAATGTCACGATGAAGCCGATTCCACGAAACCGGCAGCATACCGGAACCCATTGGGAGAACGCCTGGGAGAGAGATACTTACCGGAACGGGATGCGAGGCACCGTCTGGATAGAGTATACTTGTCGGAAATGATCGAGGAGGAAGGTCCTCCAGGTCCAAAGTGTTTTGGCCCAAGGATCATGAAAGAAAAACCACCAGTTCGCAACTTTATGTTGCCCCGTGACACAAAGACGTATGACGGCACCACGAAGCCGGAAGATTGGCTCGCGGATTACGTGACCGCGGTATACGTTGCAGGCGGTGGAGGAACCGTAGCAGAGGAGGAAACCGGCGTTGGGCCGTGAGGATCATACCATCGTTTTTGGTTGGACCGGCAAGAATCTGGCTAAACAACTTGCCGGCAGGAAGCATAAATGGCTGGCTGGATTTTGAGGAGGCCTTTGTGAGCAATTTCAGCAGCACCTATCAGAGGCCAAACAGGCCGCAGCAACTTGCTCTGTGCGTGCAGCGCCCGAACGAAACAGACCGGGATTATCTAGCCCGGTGGAACACCACAAGGAACTCCTGTGAGGGGGTGATCGAGGCACAAGCCATTGCTTGGTTTAGCAGTGGATGCAGAAGAGGTTCACCGTTGTGGCAAAAGTTGCAGCGCAAGATGCCGACAACGTTTGCAGATATGATACGTGTGGCTGATAGCTATGCGTTGGGAGACCCAACGCAACCGGCGGTGCAACCGAGCCGGAACAGCCGCGCCACGAACAACACCGGGACAACCGGTATAACTAAAGAATGTAAGATTTTCCGGATAGAAGGTACGGTCCGCAGCAAGTTGCCGCCGTGCAGAAAACTTTGAGGCCAGCCGACAGCCAGAGGCAAAAAACCGGATCGCAGCCATGGGCGGGTCCTAAGAAACAATGGGTGGAAAAGAAACCCTGGGTCCGTAAGAAGAACCGGCAAGAACCCGCGAAATACACCATGGAAGCTGCCATGGATCAACCTTGCCGGTGGCACACGCCGAATCCGGCACATCCGTCAAACCATCTCGACGAAGGATTGTACCTGGACCAAGTACTTGATGCAAAAAGGAACAGTGAAAGATGCGCTGCCACCGCAAGACATGCCGCGCAGCAACAACAGCTACCGCCACCACCACCACTTACCGGGCAAACGCCTTACCGGTGCAGCCAAACCGGCAGCAAGATCAGCAAGTTAACCGGGTGGAGCAAAATGATAACCAGCCACCTCCACCGGCACCTTTAGGCCGGAATGTTTACGAAGATCCGCATCTGTGCTGTGTTGTCTTTGTCACCGAGCCAACAGACCGGCAAAGTGTACACCGGCGCTCCATGGAGGTCAATGCTGTGATGCCGCAGTTCCCAAGTACATGATGTGGTCCAATCAGGAAATTACCTGGTCATCCAAGGATCACCCAAAGATCATGCCGAATCCGGGTGGATACGCTCTTGTTGTGGACCCGATCATGAAAGGGCCGCAAACTCGAGTGAAGTTCAGCAAGGTGCTGATAGACAATGGCAGTAGCATCAACATCATGTACAAGCACACCATGCAAACGCTGGGCATAACAGAAAACATGCTTCAGCCAACGCGCACAACGTTCCATGGGATCGTCCCTGGCTTGTCCCGTGCCCCGATAGGAAAAGTTCGGGTGGACGTGGCATTTGGAGGACGTGACAATTGCCGGGTGGAAAATCTGGAGTTTGAGGTGGTGGATCCGGACAGTCCCTACCATGCATTGCTGGGGAGACCGGCGTTGGCTGCTTTCATGGCCACCACTCATACGGCTTACCTCAAGATGAAGATGCCGGCACCTCGTGGGCCATTGACTGTGGTGGGAAACTATAAGATCTCACCGGAAATCGCATCCGCCGGATCAAACCTAGCAGAATCGCTGGTGATCGCGGAGGAAAAGAAAAGAATGCAGACAGCTGTTGCGCTGGCTCAATCCTCACAAATGAGTTTGGCGGCAATGAGTGAAAACATGGGCACACCGGCATTCAAGCCAACCAATGAAACAAAGAACATTGTGCTGGATCCGGCTTACCCAGAGCGCACCGTTCGTATCGGCGCCGGCCTTGATCAAGCATAGGAAAGCGCGCTCGTCGCCTTCCTCCGTGAGAATCGGAATATCTTTGCCTGGTCAATCGATGATTTGGTAGGTGTTCCGAGGGAGCTGGCTGAGCACTCTCTAAACGTCCGGAAAGATGCCAAGCCGGTGCGGCAACCACTGCGTCGGTTCGCTGAAGACAGAAGAAAGATCATAGGAGAAGAAGTAACCAAGCTGCTTGTTGCCGGATTCATTGTGGAGGTCACGCACACGCAGTGGCTGGCCAATCCGGTAATGGTTGAAAAGAAGAAAGATGAGAACCTGGAGGCAAAAGCTCCGAAGGTGTGGCGCATGTGCATCGACTACACCAACCTGAACAAGGCTTGCCCAAGAGATCCTTTTCCTTTGCCACGAATCGATCAAGTGATTGATTCAACTGCTGGGTGTGAGTTGTTGTCCTTCCTGGATGCCTATTCCGGTTTCCACCAAATTCCCTTAAAAAGGAAGATCAAATAAAAACTGCGTTCATTACCCCGCACGGGGCTTATTGCTATGTCACTATGCCTTTTGGGTTGCGCAACGCTGGTGCAACGTATCAGCGCTGTATGCAAAAATGCTTGTTTGATCAAATTGGAAAAAATGTGCAAGTCTATGTGGATGACATCGTGATAAAAACTAAGGTAAAAAACACTTTAATCGATGACATCCGGCAAACATTCGATAACCTAAGGCGGTTCCGGATGAAACTCAATCCGGCAAAATGTACCTTTGGTGTCCCCGCCGGCAAGCTGCTCGGTTTCCTGGTTTCAAGCCGGGGCATAGAGGTTAATCCGGTAAAGATCCGGGCGATAGAAAGAATGGCTATCCCTCGAGAGTTAAAAGATGTGCAAAAGTTTACCGGAAGCTTGGCATCGCTGAGCCGGTTTGTAAGCAGGTTGGGAGAAAAAGCTCTGCCACTCTATGCTCTCATGAAGAAATCTGACACGTTCGTCTGGACCCCTCAGGCAGACGCAGCGTTTAAGGAGCTAAAAACGATGCTAGCCACAGCACCCGCATCGGCTTCACCTCTAGAAAGGGAGCCTATGCTGTTATACATAGCAGCAACAAACCGGGTTGTGAGTGTAGTGGTTGTGGTTGAAAGAGAAGAGGAAGAAAAACCGTCCGTAGGCCGGTATACTACTTGAGCGAGGTGCTCTCCCTCTCAAAACAAAACTACCCTCACTTCCGTAAAATGACTTATGGCGTGTACATGGCCGCCACAAAACTCAAGCACTACTTTGAGGAACACCCCATGAAGGTGGTGAGTGAAGCACCAATTTCCGACATCATGTGCAACAAAGATGCCAGCGGCCGGATTGCAAAATGGGCGATCCAGATATCACCGTACGTGCCGGTATATGAAAGAAGAGATGCCATAAAATCACAGGCTTTGGCTGATTTCCTTGTTGATTGGGCGGAGATGCAATACAAACCGCCAGATCAGAGGATAGAATACTGGAAGATGCACTTTGATGGATCTAAGCTCAAGGAAGGTCTAGGTGCCGGTGTGGTGCTTACTTCACCAAAAGGAGACCACCTCCGGTATGTTTTGCAAGTACATTTCAGGGCATCGAACAATGTCGCTGAATATGAAGCTTTGATCCATGGGCTTAAGGTCGCAAAAGAAATCGGTGCACACCGGATCATTTGCTATGGCGATTCAGACCTTGTGGTACAGCAGTGCTCAGGAGATTGGGATGCAAAAGACGCCAACATGGCCTCGTACCGGTTTCACGTGCAAAAGATTGCCGGATTCTTCGAAGGATGTGAGTTTCACCATGTGCCGCGAGCAGAAAATGAAGCCGCGGATGCTTTGTCCAAGTTGGGCTCATCTAGGCAAGAAATTCCTCCCGGAATAGCTTTGGCTCACCTAAGAGTGCCATCGATCAAGCCGAGCCCGGAATCAGAATCAATTTTTGTACCAGAGTCACACGTAGTACCCATGGATATCGATGAAGGGAACCCGGGGACTGCTCCGACTGCTCCGGTAGGCTCGGGGACTGCTGTACCCATACCGGAAGAAACGATGCTGGTAGATAGCATGGAGATAGATGCACCGGTGTTTTTGGTTCGAGAAATACCATCATGGGTTAAACCTATTAAGGAATTCCTGATCAGCGGCACCTTGCCGGCTGACGAAAATGAATCAAGGAGGATACAAAGAAGGTCCAAAGCTTACACATTCATCAATGGTGAGGTGTACAAGAGAAGCGTTACCGGTGTCCTTCAAAGATGTGTGGAACCGGAGGAAGGAAAAGAAATGCTTGAGGAAATTCACCAAGGAGAATGTGGGCATCATGCTTCATCAAGGGCTTTGGTAGCAAAAGTATTCCGGCATGGGTTCTATTGGCCCACTGCTTTGGAGGACGCTGAGGATTTGGTAAGAAAATGCAACGGCTGCCAGAGGTACGCCAAGCAAAACCATACCCCAGCATCCGGTTTAAAGACAATACCGCTAACATGGCCATTCGCTGTTTGGTGCCTTGACATGGTTGGACCATTCAAAACTGCAAGAAGCAGCATGACTCACATCTTGGTCATGGTGGATAAGTTCACCAAGTGGCTGGAAGTAAAACCTATCGCAAAGTGTGATGGGCATACAGCTGTGAAATTCTTGAAAGATGTCATTTTGCGGTATGGATACCCGCACAGCATCATCACTGATAACGGAACCAACTTTGCTCAAGGTGAGTTCAAAAGGTTCTGTGAAGAAAAGAACATCCGGTTGGATTTGTGCTCAGTGGCACATCCACAGTGGCAATGGCCAAGTAGAAAGAATGAATGCCTTGGTGCTTTCCGTATCAAGCCTAGACTCATTGATGCGGTGGAAAAGTCACCGGGATGTTGGCTCGATGAGCTACCATCGCATCGTGGAGTATAAGAACAACTCCAAACCGGTCTACCGGATACACTCCCTTCTTCATGGTTTATGGAGCGAAGCGGTGATACCAACCGATATCATCCATGATTCACCAAGGGTACAGCTCTATACCGAGCAAGAGGTCAAAGAGGCCAGAGAAAACGTTGTGGACTTGCTAGAAGAAGCAAGAGAGCTGGCTTTGGCAAGAACAGCCATTTACCAAAGAAACCTAAGACGCTATCATAACCGGAAGGTTAACCCAAGAGTTTTCCGGGAAGGAGATCTTGTACTTCGCCTGGTGCAGCAGCACCGAAGGCCGGCATAAGCTTTTGCCACCGTGGGAAGGTCCCTTCATTGTAAGCAAGGTGCTTCACAATGATGCATACTACTTGATAGATGCACAGGAATGGAAGAAAGGAAAGGCGGACAGGTCCGGCGAGGAGAGCAAGCGTCCATGGAACGTAGCTCATAAGCGCCCTTTCTACTCTTGAAGTGGTGGTGTAAGAAGTTCCTTTTTGTACCTTATATGCTATGAATAAAAGATGCCGGAACCTTGAGTGAATCTCGGGACTACCCCAACTTAAGTTGCATGTAACTTGTCTATTTTTTCAGTTTACCGGTTGCTTATTGAATGTTTTTTCTTTCCGGTTTAGTAGTGTGCTAAATCCTACAGGAGACTTCGACTCGTCTGCTTACCGCAAACCGGCTTCATGGCAAGCAAGATAAACCGGTAGGGGATAAGCACATGAACTGCGAAAAGGGAGAGCAGGAAAGAACAATCTGAAAAATTTAATTAACCCCGGTTAAACCGGTTTTTTGCAAAATTTCAAAGTTATTTCTAAGTTCAAGAAGATGCTTGTTTGGTGAAAGAACCTTGTGCTCATACGCCAAAGAACGCCCAGAGAAGGCAGGCAGAGCCAAGGCAAAAGAACCAAGTATGCATCAAATTGGATGCGGAAGCAATTGAGAAATCTTTGCAGTGCAGGATAAAAGCGGAACCAAAAGCAAAATATGTTAAGGCAAACTCATAAGTACTTAGCTACCGGTATAACTTACCGGCAGGAAATGTTGTAGCACAACCACAGGCAAACTTAAGTTTTACATCATAAGCCCCGGCATTCCGGGGCAGAATTTAACAGATATTGTCTTAAAGCAACAGGACCAACAGATATAATGAGCAAACACTTCAAAGGAAATCATCATGCAGCAGGGGCTTCCGGAGGAGCATCGCCGGCACCAGCATCGCCCAGGACCTCTTCTTCGGCTTCACCCTCCTCCTCGTCGAGATAATCCGTGACGCCAGGAGGGGAGGGATGAAGGTGCGCATGTCGGCATACTCCGCGATGCGGCACGCGCGATCCTGCCGCTTGGCGGAGAGGATCGGGTCCAGATCCGTTCTGCGCCTTCGCGCACGCCGGTAAGGGCGTCCAGATTGAGCTCCGGGTACCAGGAGCAAAGGCGACGCGAGGGCGGAGTCCGCTCCAGCCGCGGGCAGCAGAGCACCGCCACTCGCGGATCCTCCCGCCGCACCTTTCAGGCGGTCGTTGATGAGGGAGAAGGTGTCCGGCACCTCCTCGCCAGGCCATAAAGTCCTCGTATAGCTGGGTAGCTACATCAGGGATGTCCGAAAGATTGCGGTCTATGCAGCGCATATGGGACACCCGCGCGTTAAGCGCGACCAGATGGTCCTTGGGCGTCCATGGCACGGTAAGATCCGCTTGGCCTTTGTCCTTGCGCTGCGCGTCGACCTTCTTGACGGCATACTGCGAGTCCGGAAAGAGGCCTGTGCAAAGAAAGAAAAAGCTTAAGGAAAAGAGTCCGGAAGAAAAAGAGACCGGAAGGAAAAGAGTCCGGAAGAAAAAGAGACCGGAAGAAAAAGAGACCGGAGAGAAAAGAATCCGGAAGAAGAGAGACCGGACGGAAAGATAGCGGAAACAAAAATGGGGTCGAAGGAAAAAAGGCTCGTATGCAGTAGTCAAAGTGTAAAAGAAAACAACTTACGGAGGGCAAGTGTGTCGGTCTGCAGGATCAGCTGATCGCACTCCTTGTGCCCCTCCTCCAGCCGCGCGGCCTTCTCCTCGGCACCCTTCCGGGCCTTGGTCATCTCCTCCAGCTCTGCCCGCAACACCACAAAGGGCATTGCAGGCATTCTCCGTAGCCTCGTCCAACTTGGCCGCTGCAGTCACTTCAGCGGCCTTGAGGGCCTTGGCGTGGTCAAGCCCCACCTGAATCAACCGAGACTTGAGCTCCCGGTAGCTGGTCTTGAGGGCGTTTAGCTCCTCCCCGGTGCTGCCACCGAGCTCATCCTTCTCCCCCGTAATCGGAAAAATGAGTGTTAGCAAGGCTACACTAGTAAAACTGAAAAGAAACCAAGTTCAAAGGAGAAAGGAAAAAATAGTACGTTGGGCCGTGGCGAGCTGCTCCTTGAGAGCATCGATGGAAGCTTCCGGGATCACTGTTGAACAGAAATTGTAAATATCACAAGGAAAAGAGGTTTCCGGTAGCAAAGATGCCGGTGAAACGAAAACTTACCTTGGCACTTGTCATGTGCCTCAGCGAGCTCCCGGTGCTCCCATAAAAGCTCCTCGAAGAGGGCCTTCCGAGTGTCAGCGGTGACCTGTTCAAGAAAAAGAAGAAATAAGGTAAAATTTTGTGCTAAGAACCAAGTTCTTAACCCGACACTCGGGGATCTGGCAAAGTGCCGGTTTTGCGCATTTCTAAGGTAAATTATGTGTTAAGAAGAAGATGTTTAACCCGAAACTCGGGATCGGCAAAGGCCGGTTTTGCGCTAAAAACTTAAGTTAAGTTTTGCGCTAAGAGCTGCGCTCTCACCACAAAACTCGGGACTCGGGAAGATAGACAAGAGAGAAACCGGCATGAAACTAAGGAAAAGATAAAGCAGAACCGGAAACGAAGAAACCGGCAAAGGTTGAAAGTTAATAGAACATACCGTCGATTGTTCGTGGAATCGTACCACGCGCTGTCAAGCTCTTTTACGGCAGCCCGGAGCCGCATGAAGTGCTCCTCGTAACACCGATCCCCGACAGGATCAGGTGCCGGCAGCCGATCCTTGCCCATGCCGCGGGTCGCCGGAGTGATGTCCGCGGCGTTCCACTTTTGGGCATACGGCAGGAGGTGCCCCAGGTCCCGGCCTTGGCGCCGGAACTCCGTAATGCGGCCGAGGAGGCCGGTGGCCTTCATGCCGGCGCTGGCAGCCTTGGAGACGTGCAGCACCAAGGGCTGCTGGCCGCCCGAAGGGGCGCTGGAGGCCGTCGCCTTCCCCTTGATGAGCTTGGAGGGCTTGGGCGGCGGCGCGGTAGAAGAGGCCCCGGAAGTCTTAGCCGGCGGCGCGCCAGGAGCGGCCTTGGAGGGCTGGGCGCGAGGAGCCTCGTGCGGAGGCATGAGGATGGTGCGTGGAGAAGGGGAGCGCTAGGAGCGTCACCCGTCTTGGAGCCTTCCGGCGCGGAAGATTCCGGCGCGGAGGTTGTCTTTCGAGGACGGGAGGAGCAAAAGGCTCCGCCCGCCCGGCAGCTTCTTCTTCTCCGGCGCCGGTGTTGCTGGCGCCGGTGTCTTGGTGTTCCGGGAGGAAGGAAAGATCCTCCTCCGTGCGGTGATCTCGACAGCTGAAGGGGCCGCACGCCCCGACTTGTTGTGCCCCCGAAAGGGAGGCAGAGGACCGGCCGGCACCAGATGGTGCCGGGCTTGAACGAGGAGGAGGGGTTGAGGTCCTTGCGGATCCCTCAGAGCCCGATGGCCTTGGGCCAAGCTTGAGAGCGGGGCTGAGAAAAAGAAAAAAGACAAGTGGTTGAGAAGAAGCAACCGGAAAAAGAACTTAGCAAAAAGGAGGCAAGCCGGAAAATGAAATTACCCGGAAGCGGTTGGCATCGCTTTGCGCCCGTAGCGGCGCACGCCACTTCTTTCTCCCCACGGGCTCCGTCCGAAGCGCTTGGAGGGAGGAGCATGGCTGGAGCCGGTAGATGCCGGCTGCTTGTTCTTCTGGCCCTGGGCCATGAGTTTGTCCACAAACTCAGTGCCGGCCTCGGCGCGCAGGGGCGGCACGCGCTCGTGGATCTGTGAGTTGGATATGGCTAAGAAGCAATTCGCAAGAAAGCGATAATGGCAAAGTATAAGAAGCCGGAAAAGAAAATACCTCGAGCACAACCAGCTCCTCCGGATTTCCGGTGGGCTCCGGCGGGTCCCGGCCAAGGCGCGCAGCCGGAGTCTTCCCCATCTTCAGATCCTTCCAAAAGATGTAGGGATCCGGGTCGAAGGAGTCAAAGGCACGCTTCCGGAGAGGTCCTCGCGGCTCGCCTCGGATAGAGGGGAAGCGGTCCCCGGCCCGAAACAAGGTAAAAAAGATGGTTAGCAAAAGCAGAAACTTACCGGCAAAGACAACCCCAAATTGCGCAATCTCTTACTTCTTGGGTCGGACGGTTAGAGAAACTGAGGGGAAGGAGGCCCCATTCCCACGCAAAAGGCATAGCAGTTTGACAAATCTGCTTGGCCTTGAGAACAACGTCTTTCTTGCTGAGAGCGCGGCCTGTGATCTTGGTAGGATCGCCTGGGCCATACATCTCGCTCATCCTATGTGCGCGGCGCTTCAGAGGAAGCACCCGGCGCGATATGAAAGTCCGGATGATATCGTCAGAACAGATGTTGGTCTCCTTCTTCAGAGAGGCCAAGAAACGCACTACCCGGTTGGTTTCGGCGTGTTCCGTCCTTGGGTTGTAGCTCCAGTTGGTTCTACTGGGGGGCCCCGCTTGATATGGAGGAAGATTGATGCGATCAGCGCGGCCGGTGTTCTTCACGTAAAAGAAAGTTCCTTGCCAGGTGCGGCAAGACTCGAGGCCGGAAAGCTTAAGAAAAGTGCTCCCTTGGCGGGAGCCGACGATGCAGGAGCCGCACTGCACGGGCGGCTTGGGCTTGGGGATCTCCTTGCCCTGGACGGAGTTGATCCGCAGGTTGAAGAAACGGGCAAACGTCTCACGAGTGGGACGAATGCCGATGTAAGCCTCCATGAAGGTGGCATAACAAGAAAGATAGAAAAGGGCGTTGCCAGGAAGGTGGTGAGGTTGGAGATCGTAGAAATCCAGGAAATCCCGGAAAAAAGTAGAGGCAGGAAGGCCGAAGCCGCGCTCAAAGTGAGCGAGAAAAACAACATGCTCGTCGTCTTCCGGATCCGGTTCGATCTCGTTATCCGGAATCCGGCAGGCAACTCCTTCCGGAATCCTCCGAGACCGGTACAGCCAATCGATCTCAAACTCAGTAACGTAGGAGCCCATCCAGGCTCCGCGGGTGGTTGGGGAAGGCTCCTCGCCGGAAGATTGGCTGGAGCTGCTAGAGGCTTGACCAGAGCCACTGGCCTCTTGGCTACCGGAAGCTTGGCTAAAGCTACCGGATTCTAGGTGGCCGCCGGACTCTTGGGGTCACCGGATTCCTGCTGGTTGCCGGAATCGGTTTCCATTGGATCCGAGGCCGTAGATTCACCGGGAGAAGGTCTACGGCGCTTGAGAGAAAGAGAAGAAGAGGATGCAGAGGAAGATCCTCGTCAGACATCGCAAGGATGGGCGGAGAAACAGGAATCCCAAACTTCAACCCCGTGTGAAGATCTACGAGTAAGAAGAAAACCAAAGAAAAGGAGCAAATAAGAACACCAAAGGCTCAAGATCTGGAAAGCAAGCGAACGGCGAGTAAAGCAAAATTGATACCAACCTTGAGCGGCGCGGACGCTGAGGGGAGTGTTTGCTGGCGGTGGAGCGGCTCTGCGGTCGCCGGCGAGCTCCGTCGATGGCGAAGCGGAAAAGCTCGCGAAGAAGCACAAATGCGGCGGACGCGAGGAAGGTGCTGCCAAAGAACTCCGCACGGCGGTTCGGCGGAGGGGCGGCGTAAGATCGCCGGGCGCCGGTGCTGGAAGGGGCGCCGGCGGACGGAGGGCGGCGGAGGCGCAGAGGCGTGGAGCTCGTGCGCGAAGGAGGAGAATGCGAAGAAGATGAAGGGGAACGGGCAGTTGTGCTTATATAAGAGAGAGAAAGTGGGCAGCGAACCGCCGGCCGCGGCGGTTCGCCTCGCGGCCCGCGACGGTTCGCACCTTGGGCCGCCACGTGGCGAACGGATACACGCGCGAAAACGGAGGCGCACGCGGGATCCCGAAGAGGTAGTGGGATCCGCTGCGGTGCATTAAATGCGTGCGCGGGAGTCGAAACGATGTGACAGCGGGCACTGGCGCGTCAGTTACAGTGCGCATGTCACTGACAGGCGCGGGGCCCGATATATTCTCGACTTCGCCGAGGAAGGAGCAGAGACACGTGGTGCCGGAAAAAAGAGATGCCGGAACGAGCCTTGCAAAGAGAAGAAAAGGAACAAGGGTAAAGGTGCCGGAACTAAGCTCAAGAGATGAGTGACTAAACCGGTATCTTAGAAAGATGAAAACCTGGCATGGTCTGTAGGATAAAATCCTCCAGGCTATACCAGCTTCGGGGACTAATGTTGGGGGGATAACCCCCGGTATGCCAAAGGCATGCCAAACCGGATGGTTTGAGCCATCGAGATACCGGTTTAATGTTCTTGCCGGAAGCCTAGAAGGAATCCGGGAGAGCAAGGCTAAGCCGGTATCCCCAAAGGGGTATGCCGGGACCCGGTATAAAAGATACCGGAAAGGAGAGCCTGTCGGCAGGACTGGTCAAAGATTCTCTTCAGAGCAAGAAGACAAGGATGAGCTACGCCAAGTAACTTTATTCAGAGCCCTGGCGCCAAAGAGAGAGGTGACGGAGAAAGAAGCCGGGGGACGTCAGCTTCTATGATAAAAGAAGGCCCCGGTGTCATCTATGATTAAAGTAGCTTTGTACAGTAGCCAGTTAAAGTAGCTTTGTACAGTAACTCTGTAAAGTAGTTTGTCCAGTCAAAGATGCCATTAGGGTTTCTTGCAGTGTAAGCCACCCTCTCCCCTATATAAGGAGAGGGGGCAGCCCATCTTCACGGGCAAGTATGTACGCGTGTATGTAGGAAGGCAGAGCCTGTAACTTGTGTGAATCTATGAACATGGTGATCTAGAGGGAGTTCTTCCTTGTGTCTTTCTTCTTCAACTTCTGGCCTTGGCCAAGTTCTTGAGGAAACCATCCGGAATCTCTTCCCACCTGATCGCAAACCCTCCCCCGAATCCTCTTGCGTCCATTCGGCCCCAATCTAAGCCATCCTATGGCATCTGCTCGTTCACCACGACGACAGACTCCCTCAAAGAAAAGGATGAGTCCATTGAGGAATTAGAATATCTTTTGAATGATAAAGAACGGAGATTCAACCTCCTAAGACAAGAGCTGAAAACCGAAAGGTGCATATCTCAAGGCCTTAAGCAACAAATTGAAACATTTGAACTAGATAAAGTTAAGGATTTTGAAACTATAGAAAGGGCTCAATTATTGGCCCAAGAGCTCGTTGCTTCAAAGAAGGAGCTTGAAGTTGCTCATGCTTCTCTCACTAGGGATCTTGACCATCTTGAAAGAGCTAACAAGCTTGCTAAGGATGAGCTCAAGAAACTTGGAGAGAACCATGACATACTTCAAGAAACCTACAAAAAGGCTCTTGGATCAATGAATGATCTGCTGACGTGCGACAGGGATTGCAACGACGCCAGAAAGTAGCTTCTTGTGACGGTAAAGCACACGTTCGTTGGGAACCCCAAGAGGAAGGTGTGATGCGTACAGCAGCAAGTTTTCCCTCAGTAAGAAACCAAGGTTTATCGAACCAGTAGGAGATGAAGGCCACGTGAAGGTTGTTGGTGAAGGAGTGTAGTGCGGCGCAACACCAGGGATTCCGGCGCCAACGTGGAACCTGCACAACACAATCAAGATACTTTGCCCCAACTTAACAGTGAGGTTGTCAATCTCACCGGCTTGCTGTAAACAAAGGATTAAACGTATGGTGTGGAGAATGATGTTTGCTTGCAAAGAACAACAGAGAACAATGATTGCAATAGGTTGTATTTCAGATGTAAAAGAATGGACCGGGGTCCACAGTTCACTAGTGGTGTCTCTCCAATAAGATAAATAACATGTTGGGTGAACAAATTACAGTTGGTCAATTGACAAATAGAGAGGGCATAACAATGCACATACATATCATGATGACTATTATGAGATTTACTTAGGGCATTACGACAAAGAACATAGACCGCTATCCAGCATGCATCTATGCCTAAAAAGTCCACCTTCGGGTTAGCATCCGCACCCCTTCCAGTATTAAGTTGCAAACAATAGACAATTGCATTAAATGCATGCGTAATGTAAACAATACAAATATCCTTAGACAAAGCATTGATGTTTTATCCCTAGTGGCAACAGCACATCCATAACCTTAGAACTTTCTGTCACTGTCCCAGATTCAATGGAGGCATGAACCCACTATCTAGCATAAATACTCCCTCTTGGAGTTACAAGTATCAACTTGGCCAGAGCCTCTACTAGCAATGGAGAGCATGCAAGATCATAAACAACACCTATATGATAGATCGATAATTAACTTGACATAGTATTCCATATTCATCGGATCCCAACAAACACAACATGTAGCATTACAAATAGATGATCTTGATCATGATAGGCAGCTCACAAGATCTAAACATGATAGCACAAGAGGAGAAGACAACCATCTAGCTACTACTATGGACCCATAGTCCAAGGATGAACTACTCACGCATCAGTCCGGAGGCGGGCATGGTGATGTAGAGCACTCCGGTGATGATTCCCCTCTCCGGCAGGGTGCCGGAGGCGATCTTCAGAATCCCCCGAGATGGGATTGACGGCAGCGGCGTCTCAGTAACTTTTCTTGTATCGTGGCTCTCGGTACTAGGGTTTTCGCGACGGAAGGATTATATAGGCGAAGGGGCAGAGTCGGGGGACGCTCGAGGGGCCCACCCCATATGGCGGCACGGCCAGGGGTGGGGCCGCGCCCCCTATGGTGTGGCCGCCTCGTGGCCCCTCTTCGTCTCCTCTTCGGTGTTCTGGAAGACTCCGTGGAAAATAAGACCGTGGGCTTTTGTTTCGTCCAATTCCGAGAATATTTCCTGTGTAGGATTTCTGAAACCAAAAACAGCAGAAAACAGGAACTGGCGCTTCGGCATCTTGTTAATAGGTTAGTGCCGGAAAATGCATAGAAATGATATAAAGTGTATATAAAACATGTGAGTATTGTCATAAAACTAGCATGGAACATAAGAAATTATAGATACGTTTGAGACGTATCATGATCCTAATGAAATTATTGCTAGTTCCTCTACCTCATTTTCTAGCGAGCATGCCAAACTTGTTGAGGATCATGTTCGTTTGCAAGAGGAATTATCTTTGCATGTTGAGACCAATACATATCTTGAATCCTTGGTAACCAAATATGGTCTCAACTATCATCCTAATGAATCGGCTTGTGAGCAAGCAACTATTCTTGAGGAAAATGTTAGGTTGAAGAAAGAACTTGCCAAGTTCACCACCGCCAAGAATATGATGGGATTGGATGACCTTTTGAGTAAGCAAAGGTCAAACAATCAAAAGTTTGGACTTGGGTATGCTCCCAAGCCCTACAAGAAGAACAACTACAAGAAGGAGAAGCCCGCTCAAAAGAAGAACAAGAAGGTCACTAATGTTGGCAAGGCCACTAGTGGTGACCGCACGGGACCAAACAATCACTATGCTTTATTTGTTGATTATTATGGTGATGTTTATGCTAACTATGTTGGACCTCGTAATGGCTATGCTTATAGAGGGTACTCAATTTGGGTACCAAAAGATCTTGTTGCCATGACTAGGGAACCCATTAATCGATGGGTTCCTAAAACCTCTACTTGATTTTGTAGGGGTATTCCTCCGGTGGTCCAAAATGGGTGTTTGATAGTGGATGCACCAATCATATGACCGGAGGAAGAGGTGTGCTTGACCAATTCATAGAAGATATTAACAAGAAGTCAAGCATCACCTTTGGTGACAATTCAAAGGGAAAGGTACTTGGGTATGGCAAGGTGGCAATCTCTAAGGACTTGTGCCTTGAGACGGTCATGCTTGTTGAATCCCTTGGCTATAATTTGCTTTCTATATATCACCTTGCGGATGCCGGTTATAATTCATATTTTACTAATTATTGTGTGAAAGTCTTTAGGAGTGACAATCTCAAATTGGTTCTTGTTGGATATGTGGAGAACAACCTTTACGTGGTTGACCTCTCAAAAGAGAGCCCCTCTCCCTCCACATGTCTAATGGCGGCCAAACATGACGAAGGTTGGCTTTGGCATCGCTGCCTTGGTCATGTCAATATGAGAAATCTTAAACAACTCCTAAAGGGTGAGCACATTGTTGGACTAACCGGCGTTTCCTTTGAGAAAGATCGTGTATGCAGTGCATGTGTTGCGGGAAAACAACTCAAGAAGAGACATCCTATCAAGAGTATAGTCACCTCCTCTAGGCCTTTGGAGCTCCTTCACTTGGATCTCTTTGGACCATCACATTACGATACTCTTGGTGGGAGCAAGTATGGACTAGTCATTGTTGATGATTATTCAAGATACTCTTGGGTCTTTCTCCTTAAGTCTAAGGATGAGACCTATAGAGAATTCATCATCTTCGCCAAGAAGGCTCAACGCATGTATGAATCTGAGATCAAGGCGATAAGGACCGACAATGGCACCGAGTTCAAGAACTACACTATGCAAGAGTTTGTTGATGATGAGGGCATCAAGCATGAGTTTTCAGCTCCATACACCCCTCAACAAAATGGTGTTGTTGAAAGGAAGAACCGGACTATTATTGAAATGGCAAGAACTATGTTGAGTGAATTCAATTCACCCCATAACTTTTGGGGAGAAGCCATCTCTACAGCTGTCCACTACTCCAACCGGCTCTTCCTCCGCCCCCTGCATAATAAAACTCCATACGAGCTTCTTACATGTAACAAGCCTAATGTCATGTACATTCGTGTCTTTGGATGCAAATGCCTTGTTAAGAACAATAAGGGGAAGCTCGGTAAATTTGAAACTAGAACTATAGAGGGTACATTTGTTGGATATGCGGAGAACTCTCACGCCTATAGATACTACAATAAGTCCACTGGGGCTATTGAAGTATCTTGTGACGTGGTGTTCTTGGAGGATAATGGCTCCCAAGTAGAGCAAGTTGATCCATGTGTTGCAGGTAATGATGATGATCCATCTAGTGCCATCAAGCTTATGGGCATTGGACATATCCGGCCCACAGAAGTTCATAATGATGATCAAGACGATGGAATAGAAGTATCAAGCTCAGTCCAAGTAGAGCCTAGCTCAACTCATGCTGAGCCATCACATGCCGGTCATTGGTGAGTTGGTCATCCAAGAAACAAAACTCCACCGCTCTATCCACCGCCGAAGCCGAATACATATCCGCGGCATCTTGTTGCACTCAGTTGCTATGGATGAAGCAAACCTTGAAAGACTATGGTATGTCTCTTGGTACGGTGCCTCTTCTATGTGACAACGAAAGTGCAATAAAGATCGCCAATAACCCGGTTCAACATTGTCGCACCAAACACATTGACATTCGCCATCACTTCCTACGTGACCATGTTGCCAATGGGGACATTGATCTCACTCATGTGGGGACAGCGTACCAATTGGTGGATATTTTCACTAAGCCTTTGGATGAAGCCCGGTTTGTGAACTTGAGAGGAGAACTTGGTATTCTTGATCCTAAAAACTTAGATTGAATAACTTCTTGCACTATATTCTTGCATTTATCGTGCTATCTAGCTTAGAGGTGCAGCACATATGGGGATAGTCATCTTACCATGTCTTGGTATGATGCATACCTATGTGTGCAACATAAATAGACCCAATGTCATTAAACTATTTCAAAATGATTTATGATTCTTGATATCCTTCGAATCATGCCCATTGTTGCTATTTACATCTTGTTTGGATTTCACTCCAATGGGTATGCCTAGAAAACCTTGTGTTTCCTACCCCATGTCTATGCTCATCTCATCATATATCTATCTATCTATATGTACATGTCATCTTCTGAGCATACACACACACAATTGCACAAATAATAGGGGCAAAACGAGGCAAAACGAGGCAAAGCAGTAGTGGACAGTCTCTGGCCCGGTCGGACCGGCCCGGTAGGACCGGCCTCTGTGCCGGGCCACCCGGCCCCAGGCCCGGTCAACCGGGCAGCCGACCGGTCGTGCGGCAGATTTAGTGGGGAGGAGGTTACCCTTTGGGTGTTCTTCTTCCTCACTTCCCCCCTCCACCATAGACACCATAGGCGCCGCCCCCTTCATCTCCACCTCTCCCTAGGGCTATCCCACCAATAGATCCCTCCCAAACTTCACCAAACCATAGATCGGGCATATTGGATCATCTCCACCAAGGGATTCGGTCTCCTTCAAGCTAAACTTGGAGATCTTGAGGATTTGGCTCTCAAGCCTACTCTTGTTGTTGTCCTTGTTCCTTTGGGCAAAGAGGATCATGTCTTCGGGTAAATCCCCTCCTCTATTCCCTCTCCTTCTCTTTTCCTCCACATTGCACATCTTTGAGGAAATTTGAGAAAAATTTAGGGTTAGGGTTTGGGTTTGTAAGTCCTCATGCCATTAGAGTGTCTCACACCACTATGCACATGTTCCACTCTACAATGCTATAGTATATGTTCAATTTTATGAGTTTTTGCATGATTTTGTGGTTGAATTTCTGGGCAAACCTAACAAGTCGACAGAACCCGGCCCTAGGCCCGGTCAACCGGCCGTTCAACCGGCCGGTCCGGCGCGTAGCCCGGTCAACCGGATGGCAGACCGGCCCGTCCGGTCTCTCGTCCGGTTGGACCGGACCATACGCCGGGTCGCCCAGTTCTTCGCACATCTCCGTCAAAACACTTGAATATATGCTATACTCTTTGGCCTCTTTATTTCTGATGACATGTACACTTATCCCACTGCTATCCTTGCTCTTTTTACTCATTCACAGGGGATTCAAGTAATGATGGTCGTGGTACCGTTTCCAAGAGAGGGAGGCATGAGAGGCCCCCAGGGTGCCGGACTAGCTCTCGCATGCCTTCTAGAGCACCTCAGGGTACTGGCCCAAGTGGTTCAGCTGGAGGTAGAGGCAAGTCAGTTGCCAAGAGGAAGAAAGACAAGCATGCAGCCCAAGATGATGATGGTCTTATTGAGAGGGTGCCAAACTTCAATGTTGGCACAACGCATATTGCTAATTGGAGAAGAGTTAGAGAGGCAAATCCCTATCGGTTTGAGGAACGTACTTGCACTGATGGGGACAGGTCATTCTGAACCAACACTCAAGCGAGCCTATGGGATGATTTCTACAACTCCAGAGAGTGTATGAAGAATGGTACCATTGTGCTGCCCAAGGCCATCAACAAAGAAGCGCTTTCCATGCATCAAGCCACCAAGTACCGCTTTGTGGTTGATACTTTGAAGAATATGGGGCTATATGATCTTGTGTGCTTGAAGCCCGGTGATGAACAGGGCATTGGGTACTATTGTCCAATCCTTGTGCGTCAATTCCATTGCACCGTATTCTTTCATGATGACCCCGCTCGCACCATGACTTGGATGACTGGTAAAGAGAAGTACTCTTGCAACTATCTTGACTTCTGTGAAGCTATGGGGTTTGGTGTTGGCCGTGCTCATGGGTTCAAGATTCACTCTCAGGACAAGTTCACTCATGGGGACATTTCCTTCTGCTATCCTTCGAATCCTACAGCTGATCCTCCCACTATATCTGGGATGTATTACTCATACCTTGTGCTTGCCAAGCTATTCCGCGAGAATCTTATCAGCAAGTCAGGAGACACAAGTGAATGCCGTGCCTACCACCTTAATCTGATGTACTATTGCCATCCTGAGAACATGAGGAGAATTGATGGCTGTGACCTTCTCTACTATGAACTGAGGCGTTCTGTTCGGGAACGCATGACTCCAAACTATGCTCAGTACATTCAGCAGCTCATCAATGTGGTGGTGCCTTCTCCTAACAACAAGAAAGATGAACTGATCAAGATGGAACCATTCAAGTTTCCTAAGCAGGGAGATAAGCCGGAAGTTCCCGCTATGATGCCTTCTGAACGCCGTTCCAAGGAAAGGCATGACCCTGCTAGCTCCAGCTATTCTATGCGCCCCAAGCGGGGTGCCTCTCGCTTCTTTACCAGCCTGTGGCAGATGTGCAAGAATACCAATGATGTTGCTCATCAAAGTCTTGCCTTGAACCAGGAGACCAGAAGGCGCCAAAATGAATTCATGGCTGCGAGAAATGCCCCTGTTCCTCCTCCTGGACCTGAGATGGAGCCTGTGGTTGCACCATCTTGGGAGATGCCTCCCATTAATGATGAGATGCTCCAGAACTTTGATCTCTCACTATTTGCTCATGGTGGTCTTCCTCCTCCTACTACTAGATCTGCTCCTGCTCCTGAGGCTTCTGGATCTGGCACCTATGATGAAGGAAGTAAAGCTTATGAAGAGGATGATGATGAGGATGATGATGAGGACTCTCCACCCACTGGGACAGAGTTCTATTGATGGGAGCGCTATCATCCCTATTTTCTTCTTCACCTTTTTGGTGTTTCGATGCCAAAGGGGGAGAAGAGAGTAGAGTCTAGGATCACGGGTTCCTTGGTTGCACAAGCCATGCTTGATACTTTATTTGCTTCTTATTTGGCTTGTGCGTATTTGTTGGTTTTTCATTTCCAGAAACATTTGCTACTTTGAATAATTCGTGTATGGACAAGTGTTTGTATGCTTAATCTCTATGTTAGGATGATTATGCTTGATGCTTATATATCTTGATATATATATATGTCCATACCATGCTTGTCTCCTAAAGATATTGGGGGAGCTTCTCATATTCCACAAATGGTGCACTTTGCATTCAAACGCAAATTCTCCAAGTGCACACATTATGGGGGAGCTGTCCTAATATCTTATATGGAAACAAGGTTTAAGCTTATCATAATATCTATATGTGACTCTAGCTCGGTTTGTCATCGTATACCAAAAAGGGGGAGATTGTAAGGGTATTTTACCCTTATACATTATTTTGGTAACAATGACACCGTTGCTAAGAGTATTTGGTCTAATACATGTCTATGAGATTATTCCCAGGTATTAGCCAAATAGGTGTAATGGTGTATCAATGGAACAAGAAGGCAAAGGGAGACCCCCCCCCATTTCGACAGAAAAGAAGAAGGGCTGATCAGCAACTGGCCGGTCCCAGCTCCGGTCTGACCGGTCGTGGCGCCAGGTGGCCCGGTCCCAGCTCCGGTCTGACCGGCCGTGGCGCCGGGTGGCCCGGTTCCGACCGGGCCCAGGACCGGTGCACACCGGGGCATTTCCAGTATCGCTGGACCCTTCGTCCGGTGCTGGCCCGGTCTGAGCTCCGGTCTGGACCGGACTGATCCGGTCTCCCGCTCGGTTGACCGGGCCGTGGACCGGCTGCCTGTTCTGCTGATAAATCCTGCTCCAGTCAAGACCCGGTCCCAGCTCCGGTCTGGACCGGACGGTCCGGTCACAGGTCCGGTCTGACCGGACCCTGCACCGGCCGGCCCGGTCCCAGACCCGGTTGACCGGGTTCCTCGAAGAAAATGCTGAGGTGTCAAGTGGCAATGGCCAGATTTCAAGTGACACTATAAAAAGCCCTTCTCCTACCTCTGGACAGTTAGGCAACACACTACAAGCTGTTCTTGAGCTCTCTCTCACATACTCCATTATTAGAAACACCAAAAGCCTCAGATCTCTCTCCTCCTCCACCCAAACTCAAATCCCTCCGGGGAAAAGATAGAGGAGGACCCGATCTACCGTTCTACCAAGCCAAATCAAGTTCCCCCTTGTATTCATCAAGATACTTGCTCTCTAGGGTTCCTTGGAAACCCTAGGTGGGCAAGAGTGGTCCGGAAGCATCCGGGCTGTGGATTTGCTCCTGACAAGATTGTGAAGGTTTGGAGGCTACCTCAAAGTCTACCACAAGTGAGTGAGCTATTCCTTTGTGGGATAGGCTCCGGAGAATAGGGTAAGCCTTCGTGGCGTTGGGGAATCCTTCGTGGGACCCCCACTCCTCCAAACGTGACGTACCTTCTTGCAAAGGAAGGGAACACGGGAATAAACCCTCATCTCTGTGTGCTATCGGTTATCTCTAACCGAACTCCTTACTTGTGATATAATTGCCTGTGAGAGCCTTCGTGCTCGAGTTACTCATATCATCATATAGGTTGCTTCACCTAGTTTGCATTAGGCTCATCTTTATATTCCGCAAAGCCTAATATTGCAAAGAAAGAATTAAAATTTGTAGAAACCTATTCACCCCCCCTCTAGGTTTACCATCTCTGAACTTTCAATTGGTATCAGAGCCTGGACTCTTTTTAAGGGCTTCACAGTCTTAAGAGTGAGATGGATAAACTATTCGAGGGTTTGGATGAAGATTCTACCCTTTCAGTTAAGGAGATGAAATCCAGATTCTTGGCATATGATGCTGAGAAAAAGTTGAAGGAGGATGAAGTCCAAAGCCAAATGGCACAAATGACTGCCATGCTTAAGAACCTGACTAGTGGAACCTCTAGTGGGACTTCGGTTCCTCCGGAAGGTTTCCATCAAGTCAACCATGACTATCCCAAAAACACTTCACCCATGCCTCATATAAACCATAGTGGGAATGTTCCCCATTTTGATGGAACTCACTTTCCTATTTGGAAATCTTCTATGGAATCTCATATTCGCAGCTGCAGTGTGGAGTTGTGGGAGATCATTGTTGATGGATACCGGAAGCCACAAGATCCCATTCGGTTGACCTCCACCGAATTCTACAACCGACAACTCAATGCCTCCGCACGTGACAAGATTAGGAGTGGCATCAACCGCAAGCTCCTTGATCAAGTCAATGACATTGACTCCGCTAAAGAGTTGTGGGATCGGATCATAGTACTCCAAGAGGGAACCGATTTGATCCAATCAGCTCTCTATGAGTCAGCAAAGACTGAGGCAACTATGTTCATGATTAGGCAAGGAGAATCATTGGCCGATGCCTATGGAAGGCTTGGTGCTCTGAGAGTGAAGGTCAAGGGCCTTGGATGTGAGAAATACAACGACGGATTTGAGATGAATAAAGCATTCATAAAGTACAAGGTCATTTCCATGATTGCAGTCAAGCAAAGGACACCAACCTTGCACTCAACTTGCAAATCATTACCAAGAGTGCTGATCTAAATGCTGATGATCTAGTCTCCTATGTGGCAGCCAATGAGACCGGATTTCGGGACCAGAAAATCAGTCAAGCAAAGGACTGACCGGTAGCAACACTCGGCAGGCCGGGCCAGAGACCGGATTTCGGGACCCTTGAAAAACATTTTCGTTTTCTTTTAAACAGAAAATGCTCCCGAACTCTGATTGACATAAACCAATTTTGTTGGAAAGATAACGACAAATAGAACCCCAACAAAAACTCGAAATATGGAGACTCCTCACAGGATATTTTTAGATGATTCTAGAGAGGGAGTCTCCCACCGTCAAGAAACGGTGAAGACGTCCAAACTCAAAAACGTAATAGAAGATGCATGCGGATTCCGTTTTCGATGAACTTGGGCTTGTTGTAAAGCTAGCAACAAGCTCAAGAACCTCATATAGAGAAACACCAAGAAGCAATAGGGATATGCAAAGTATGCAAAGGATTGAACTCCCTAAGACGACGCGATCAAGTTACCCAACCGAAAGCCCCTCTTGATAGTGCGGCTATCTATCCTATAATCCGGTCTCCCAACAACCACCTTGAGACCGGTAAAAGGAAAACCTTGCAAGGCCATACTTTTGCCTTGCGCATCCCGCTTGATCTTGATGATAACTCTTCAAGCTCCATTCAAGCCGGAATGCCTCACTTGATCATTGTTGCTTCGTGAAGACTCACAAATGCTCCCCCATACACCATGATGCGAGAGCTCCATTGATGCACATCTTCACATGTCCATTATCACCAAATGGACGGCAAGCTTCAAGGATATGATCCTCTTGAGATGCTCAACTTGAACTTGCCCAACTCAACCTTGATGACGATCACCACTTGATGTCATCCTCTCATGGGCTATATGAGATCTTACTTTTGGTGCATGCCCATGGAAAGATACCTAACCCACATAGACAACACAAGGGCACATATATGATGGGTTAGTTCATATAGCATAATTGACAAGGCTTACCATACCACATGACTTCACGTGGCACATTCTTCATGCTTCATGTGTTGACCAAACTTGAATCTATTCTTCACTCTTTGTATTGGTCAACCTTGTATCTTCTCATGCTCTATCATATTATCTTGAGGTGTATAAAGAACTCTTTATTTGGTTGCATGCTCTAAATCTTAGTCAACCATAGCTCAACTTATGAGACTATCATGACACCGACTTAGAGCAATATCTTGAATTCTTCACTTGGAATCAAGCACTCAAGATCTTGATCATTCATTGCTTAACACATAATCTAGAGCATGGCTAATATTTAGTTCCACATAAGAACTCCATCTTCATTTCTTCTTCTTGATTATATCTCATATATGTCTTCAAATCGATGATCTTGATGCCAATACTCAAGGTATATCTTTATCTTCATGGCATCCATACTTGAATCCAACACATGGACTACAAGTAGTACCTATAGAATATTCCTTCATATAAACTCAATGAAAACGTCAGTCCATAGTGGTTGTCATTAATTACCAAAACCACACATAGGGGCAATATACCCTTACAAAAGCTCTAGACATAATCTCATGATTAGAAAGAACAGCAAAGGAATTACTAGAGAAGGGTTGAGCATTACCTTCAAGGTTCCTCTTCTTAGAAGCAGCCTTGGCCTGCTCCATAATATCCACCATCTTCCCGGCATTGTTGCGTAGGCTCTAGCGAACAGTCTCCACAGGAGGAATAACCTTCCCAACCACAGGCTCCACACGACTACCATCCTCCCCATCACCAGAATTAGGGGACTGGACAAAGTATGCTGAACTGCCCTCAGGCGAAGTTTCCAGGAAATTCTCCAGCTCAGTAACAACCGGATCAGATGACCACATTTTTCCACTAGCCCCCAGTACCACTGAAGCATATGAAGGAGCCATTTGTCTCTGATTCATCTCCGGAGATAGATTGTCTTTCTCTACTACAGGTGTAATTGGGGCCTGGACACCCCCCTCTTTGCTTTTGCCAAAGTTAACTTCTGGTGACAGCACCTCATCTTGCAACACAACCAGAGCCCTATCATTCACCCCCTCTTTATCAGGGTACTTGCTCAAGCTATCTTTGGTGATTTGATCAATCAGCAGCCCAGAATCAACATAGCTGTCCTCCTCCGATTCATGTTCAGACATAGGAGGTAAAGCCTGATAGGATTTCCCATAGTTTGTCCCATAGGAAGGAGCATTGTTACCAGTCTGACAATCAGAAGAAGTAGCAGAGCAATCAACATTTTCTGCTCTATGTCTTTTCGGTTAAGGAGGAACAGAAGAGTTGTCCACCGACACTGAAATAGACTGCTCTGGAGGCCCACGTATCACAACATTTTCAATCTCATAAAATAAATCATAGAAAAAGTCTCCAAGACATCCTTCTGTCTTATCTGGCATCTCATCAATATCTCTACAACCGATAAGGATACGACAGTATTCAGGTTTATGCAAGGTTGCTTGATCCACCTCCAGTGTAACTCCCACCAACGAACCAGCATAAGCAGCATTTTCCGCGCATCTCTTCTTAGAAGGAATGTTTCTAACACGAACCCAAGCTTTCTGCAACATCCCTTTAGCACCAACAGTAGCTGTCCAAGGGGACACATTCAAAATGGCTTTACACACCTTCATCTCCATCTTATTCCCAAAATAACAGGCCCTCTCAACCTCTCTAGGATTCGGAAAACGCATCACATATTGCGTCCGATTGATCTGCCTTGCCGTACAGCGCCAACTAGTACCCAGGTAATCTGTAAATTCCTGCTCAATCTGACGAGTCAAAGGATTTCCCTCCACCACAGTAATCACCAAACTAGAGGCACGTTCTTTTGTCTGTCTAGCAGAAGAGGAATCAGGGAAAAAGAAGAATCCCTGACCAGGTTTCTGGAAACCACACATAGAAGCAACACATTCCCAGGGTAAAATTGTCTGACATATTTGATTGATATGACCAAGTTTTCCACATCTTTCACATCGAATTAGGGGACAGCGAGCCGCAAAATGACCATCAACATTGCAATTCACACAAGGAGACCCAGATTTCGCAGGGGACACATTTCTCTGATCCTTCACAGGGGCTACAGTACGCAAACCTTGAGCATGCTTGTCCTTGGCTCCACCGTGAGCCCTTGCCACCGCCGCATCCCACCTCTCGCCCCCGGCCGCCGCGGGGTGGGATCGCTCCGCCGGCTCCCGCTGCCAGACGTGGTTGCGGTTTCCTTGACGATTGTCGAAGCGGCCGCCGTTGTTGAAGCCGCGACCCCCTCCTCTGCCCCCACCACCTCCTCCTCCCCCTCGCACAACACCAGCGCGCCCGCCACGATCTCCCATCACCGATGATGTAGGCGGAAACGGCTAGACTCTCCGAGGTGAGGCAACAACCTAGGCGAAGGATCTTTGATCTCCCCCAACCTTCCCCAGCCACCACCCAAACGAATCAGGAGCAGGAGGATCAGGAGGAACCTTAGGTTTCTTCTAGAAGTGAGATAGAAGAGAATCGAGCAAGAACGGCGAGTTATGAGGAGAAGCCCCTGCCCTTGATGAGCCCAACACTGTAGCACTCGGGCTACCTGGGCTCTCCTGTTCACCATTAGAGCCCAACTCCCAGCTCGGACCAAAAACATGGCCGACGCGTCCCTGCGGGACCATGTCAGCAACCAACGAAATCAACGTCCTGGGTCGCCCGCGCTCCCCCGTCAGCCCCGGCACCGCCACCGCCCCCACCTCCACCGAGTGCACCGGGAACTCGATGATGAGTCCCTCACGCACTGTCTCGCCCTCCCTCAAGCACCTCGCGTCAATGACCTCGCCACGGCCGTCGAGAAGCACCAGCCGAGCCGCATCATGCCGCGGGATCAGGATCCCGGCGAGAATCACGGCGGGCCGATGGGGAAGCGACGACGAGAAAGTCGCCCTCCATCGCCTATCGCGCGAGAGCAGATCGGAAGACATGGATGGGGCAGACCAGCGCAGCCCGTTGGCGTGGCAAGGACCAACACCCGAACCACACCTACCTAGGACCACCCGGTCGAGATCTTGGCCCAAGACCTAGATCAGATCGAGGCGGCCTAGGGCACCACCGTGCGAGCGGGTGCCCGGCGGCACACCATCCCCTCGTCATCTCCGCTCTAGTGGAGACGCTCAGGCCCCGGCCAAGACCAGCCGCGCCGCCCAAGGCCCACCACCGATGCCCACCAGCCCCCATGAGCCGCGTCCGAGAGGCTCCTCTCCTGCCCACCGCCGTTTCGGACAGGTAGGCGGCGCCATCACTGCTGGCGGCGATGGCAACGGTGGCCAGGAGCGATGCGAGGAAGGGGGACTTAGGGTTGGGTAGGCGGGGGGACCTCCGGAGTCGCCCAGGAGGGAGGCAACTCGGGAGAGAGATGTTTACACGTAGCTAAGAAGAAAACTCATATGTGAACTTTATCTAGAAAATCTTTAATTACGAACATATTTAGACGTATGGTCCTGAGGAAAACACTAACATAAAAGTAAAACAACGTGATTAAATCACAACTTCTCGGCCGCCGAAACAATGGCCGCCTCTAAACTCTCCTCGTAGCCTATAGCGCCTCAATTAAAGCGATTTTTTGGAACCTCATACAACGGGAAAACACGATGTTGCCGTGCGACAAATCACACGGCAAAGGGGCCTATTTGCCCGGCAAAGGCTTTGCCGTGCGTAGTTGCATGGCAACGATCGCCCGGCAAACAATCCGACGGCAATGACATCATTACCGTGTGCGTCACGAATTTTGCACGGCAAAGACGTTGCCGTGCGTCCTGATCTTTGCCGTGCGGGCTAACGCTGCCGTGCGTCGTGTTTCTTTGCCGTGCGCCCAAACGCTGTCGTGCGTCGTGTTCTTTGCCGTGCGAATACCCTTTGCCGTGCGCTGTTTCTTTCCCGTGCAGGTAACGCTGCCGTGCGCAGCGTCTTTGCCGTGCGCCCACTCCCCGGCCCGCACGGCAAAGCCTACTCCAGCACACCCAGCCGCATGCCAGGAGCACAACTAGGCGCCACGTGGCTCCTTTGCCGTGTGTGTGCACATGGCAAAGTGACCAAATGTCCTTTGCCGTGTGCATACACACGGCAAAGGCCCCAGTTTTTTTTTTCATTTTTTTGCTGTTTTTCATTAATCCCTGTATTTCAAATAGAGCATTTCACAATATAGCATATACAACATATATATTCAAAATATCATCACCAAACATATTAACAACACCACAAATACATCGAACGCACATAGTCCATGCATACAATCCATTACATAGAGTCCATCCATACAAGTTAAATAGCAATGTCCATTACAATCCATTACAAGTGCATACAATCCATTACAACAATGACAAGTGCATATCGAACAACGACAAGAGCACGGCGACGAGTTCATAGAATCGATGCCATCAACCTTGTCCTCCTCCATTGCTTCCCATGGCATCATCGTCATTGCCTTGTCCTCTTCCTACAAGGTTGATGGAATTAGCATTTGCATTTGCATATTGACATGGAATTGAACAAGTAGTAGCATTTGCATGTTGACATGGAATTGAACAAGCATGGCTCCATGGCTCCACTTCAACAAGTACTAGCATTTGCATATTGACATGGAATTGAACATGGTGTCATGGCATTCTACAACCTAGAAGCGGGTTGGGCACAAGTGTAGGAGTACTCACCGGGGATCAGGTTCCGGATGATGTTCGTGTTGTTGACAGTGAAAGGTGTCACTGGGCTCTGAGTGGACGGTGGCTGCATGAGCGGCATGTTCGGCCCCATTTGTTGATGGTGATATGATTAGTCAATAAGACAAGAGAAGATAAGATGGAGATATGGACTTAACCACTTACCCACGGCAAGGCGTAAGGAGGAAGAGGAAGACCACTCCCCGGTGGAGAAGACAGATTGGCTTGGCTCATCATCCAGCTCATCTGCTGCTGGTGCGTCTGCATCATCTGCTGCTGCTGCATCTGCTGCATCAGCTTTGCCTGCTGCTGGTGGTAGTCCCTAACCTGCTGCCCCAGATACGCCGTCCGCTCCTGGGCCTCCTGTTCCTTTGCTGCCATCTCCGCCTACGTTGTGTTGCCGCGATGTCATTAACATTTCAATGGAAAGCATGTAAAGGAACGTAGAGGCTCGAGGAAGAACATATCCGTAACCGCTCGACAGCTAGATCTGAAGCCCATGGCCGGGTCTCTACCTGAGGCTGGTCGCTCTTACGACCACGACGGATCTGGCGGAAAGATGGAACAGTCGCTGGGTCGACGCACCCGTCACCAAGCCATAGGCGGCCATGCTTCATGCCTTCTCCCGCAAGCACCGCAACCTCAGCGTCAAACTCCTCGGCCTCTGGGTTGGAGCTCTCGCCGTGCTTCTGCTTGAACTTCGAGACATACGCCGTACACTGGGTCTCGGATTGCGGGTTAACCCACAAGGACCCCGTCTCAGGATGCGGCGTCTTCCTTTGCTTCATCTTTTTTATGAAGCCAAAGACGTTAGGCTTCGCTCCTGTCCTGACTTCCTGCAAAAGAGAACATGTAATTAAGTGAAATGGCACACCCTTGCTGAGTTAACAATATATAACGTGAATTCAAAGAATGAAGGAACAATTTTCTCACCTCGGCCTGCATGTGAAGAGAGATGGGGATGCTGCCTTGGATATGCGATCCACCTCGCATCTCTGACCGCTTCAGCTTGCCCTCCTTGTGCTTCTTGAGGTACTGGGGGCATGTCCACCACATGACCATCGCCAGAAAGCACTTTTCGTCATTGCCGACGTACTGAGGAGGGTTCTACATACACAAGATAAACCCATTATGGTAAAATAAACTACATGGCGATAAAGAAATCAATAACACATAAATGCAAATACCTGCAGGTACTGCCACGGTGCCATGAGCGTGTCGCGAGCGTCCTCCTTAGTCATATGAACGAAGCGGTCGGCGTGCCAGTTGCGGACGCACTGAATACATGCCTCGTAGTGCATGCCAGTCACCCTCGTCCTTGCCATCTGGTGTAGGACATCATCGCACGCAATTTCCTTACCCTCGGCCCTCGTGAAGTATTTCTGCAACCATGCACATATGTAAAACAAGGGGCATTAGTGCAGCTATTGTCAACCAAGGAGAGTGTATGAATGGTAAGAAGTCAAAAGTCACGTACCCAGAATTTGCGAACAACCACGTCCTGCATGCTGTCGTACCTCCCAAGAGGATCTGGCGCGAGCCTGTAGTGCGCCCACCTCCAAGTTACGTCGCGGCCACCAGTAGGGAGATCGACTAGCCCAGGGAAATACTTTCTAAGTAGGCCCCCAAGGATGTTCGCGTACCCACGTGGCGGCTTCTGCAACGGGTCTTCATAAACGAACTGCACCATGAAATGACAACATCAATATGTATGTGATAATAATTTCGATAATGACAAAATTGCAATAACGAAATGCCAAAATTAACATGTACCTCCTTCCAGCGGGCTCTAGAACAACATGGTTGTAGGGCCACGTTTTCAGCGCGGGGAGCCGTGTTTTCCCACGCTGATATGGCCTCTTATCACGTGGCCTCATCCTCTCCTCAGCTGCAACGTACTGCTCCTCCGCCGGCGCTTCCCAAACTAGGTTTGGATCAGGCTCGTACGGTAAGTCCCCCAAGCCCTCATCCTCCGAGAGGTCCTCCTCGTTCCCCTCATCCTCCTCCTCGTCCTCCCCACCCCCGTGCTGCTCGTCCTCCCCACCCCCGTGCTGCTCGTCCTCCCCACCCCCATGCTGCTCCTCCTCCCCACCCCCGTGCTGCTCCTAGTCCTCCTCACTCCCATCCTCCACCTCATCATCATCCTCGGCTGCGGGAGGGGGCTAGGACTAGAAGTGAGTACCCACGTCGCATTCTTCCTACGTGGTCGCAGTGGGGGAGCGCTAGGAGGGGGGCTAGGAGGGGAGGCAGCAGCTCGGCCTGCCCGCCTCGAAGTCCCTACATCTACCAAGTCCGCGAGCTTCTTTTTAAGACCGCCACCCCTTTTTTTGGTGGCATGTTTCAATCACCTGCAAACACAAATGAAGAGAGTGGTTTATTAGTACGCAATGTAAAGAGATGAATATTAGTGAAAGCAAATAAGTAGATGAATATTACTGAAAGCAACAATAATGCAAATAGATGAACATTAGTGGAAGCAACAAATAGCTAGCATAGAGTTCTCTCAAACATAGCATGGAGTTCTTACAAATAACCTAGCTGGACAATCACTATTACACAGAGTTATTACAAATAGGCTAGCCTCACAATTACTACTACATAGATCAGTAGCCTGTGTCGCCATCCGTAATTGGACCGCATGTTTCACCATCGTCATCAGGCTCGGCGAACCAATAATCATCAATGAAACCTGGAGGTGGTCCATCTTCATCGAGGTCCATCCCTGCTCTGAACGCCTCGAGCAAACTCAGGTCTTCCGGGGCACAAACATTCTCAGCTTCATCTTCTGCATTCTCTTCATCCATGACCGCATCTTCTTGTTCATCGTCTACGACCATGTCATTGACAGCCGGCAAGCCGATTGTGAAATGGCCGGGGAGCCCTTCTTCCTGATAAAACTCGACATTCTTTGTTGAGGGGTCTACGCGGCGGTAATCGTCCTTGTTTGGCGGGGGCGGCCTATTGCGTGAAGGTACCGTCATCACAACATCCCATCCATGTAGACGTTTTGTCGGGTTTTTGCACGTGTACGGGAGATAGAATACTTGAAAGGCCTGGGTAGCCAAAATGTACACATCATCTCCCTTATAAATAGAGTTCCTTTCAACTTCGACCAACCCAATTTCAGGATCCCGTCTCACCCGACGTGGGTCGAACCAATGACATTTGAAGACGACGGGATTTAGCCCTTTGTGAAACACGTAATTCAGCTCGTATATACCCTCGACTCTTCCATAGTAATGGAGCCCATCATCACCTTGACATACCACCCTGTTATTTATTGTCTTCGCGTTGGGCCGGCTTGTTGTGTATTTATGGGTCTGGAAGCGATACCCGTTCACGTCATAGGAATTGAACGTGTCGACGGAATGGTCAAAGCCCCTAGCAATTTTTCTTAGCTCTGACTTCATCTCTTTGTTAGTTCTTGCCTACAAGTTTAGCACGAGAAGTCTAGAACGAGAAATGACCGATAAATGTCGGAAGTGCAAGCTAATTTGGATAGAATAGTACCAAACCACAGAACCAGCTACTGAAACCGAAACCGCCGCCCTTATCGAAAATTTCCTTGGATTCTTCCAGGGTAGGCTCCCTGTGGGTATTCTTCCAATGTATAGCCGTGAATTGCCTATACCGATGAAAAGAGAAAGAGTTAGCCACGAACATACGAGTGGATCAAGGCCGTGAATGTTTGCGAATAACTAAATGGTTAGCACTTACTTGATGTATGGCTTCACTTCTACCATGGTGTTCAAGACATATGAGTGGATCAAGGTCCGCTCATGTAGGTTCGTTCTGTACGGCTTCGAGCCACTTGACTTGCCACCAAGCCCTATGAAGATGCTAAGCTTGGGTACTTCTTCATTGTTGGTGGCATTGTAACGGAGGACCGGGTTGTGCTTTGTGGGAATGTTGGGATCATAGTGCTTTGTGGTGAAGTTTGCCACCTCCAGGTTAAGGACTGCCTCGGCTATGGATGCTTCGATCTTGCATTTATTGCATGTCATTTGACGAAGCTTCTGTGTTTCTCTCTCGGGCGGAAACTGCCAATGGCCCCAATTCGGCCCCCTTTAAGCATTCGTCCGCGAGGTGCAAGATCATATGTTGCATCGGATTAAAGAACCCTGAAGGAAAGATCCTCTCTAGATCGCAAAGCAACACGGGTGCCTCTTTATCCAGCTTTCCAATCACTTTAGTGTCTAACTCCCTAGCACAAATCTGGCGGAAGAAAAAGCTCAACCTCGACAGCACTCGCCAAGTCTGCTCAGGGACATAGCCTCGAATCATCACCGGCATTATCCGCTCAAGCCATATGTGGTAGTCATGACTGTTGAGTCCTTGTACTCGCAACGTTTCCAAGTTCACACTCCTCATCCAGTTGGCTGCGAACCCATCAGGGAAAAGCAAGGAGTCCTTCATCCATTGGAAGACCTCCCTTTTGTGGGCCTTTGTGAGGCAGAACGGAGCGTGTGGCTTAGTCCATGTTTTTTTGGCACCATGAGGTGGCTGCATGTTCAACTCCGGCCTATCGCACCACCTTTCTTGATCAATTCGAGCCTTTATGTTTTCCTTCGTCTTCGCAGTGTCCACAATGGTGCTCCAAATGGCTTCACTGATATTCTTCTCGGTGTGCATTACATCAATGTTATGCGGGAGCTCGAGAAACTCAAAGTAAGGGAGCTTCCATAAGCACGGCTTGTGAGTCCATTGGTGTGTCTCCCCATATCCCAAGAAACCATTCCCATCAGGGCTAGGCTGAAGAGCATCTAACTCGGCCTTGATTTCCGTTTCGGTCTTCAGAATTGGCTTCGGGTCACGGACAACACGGCCTTTCTTGAAACTATTTACATCACTCTTGTATCCATGCCTCCACTCAAGGAACTGTCGAGCTTCATCAAAGCATGAATACTTGCCTCCCTTGTTTAGCCAGAAGAAAGTCACGGCATGCCTGCACTGTGGGCAAGGCCACTTCCCATGTGTACACCACCCGCAGAACAAAGCACGTGCTGGCAGGTCATGCAGGGACGTGTGGTACCAGACATACATATCGAAGTACTCCTTCTTTGATGCGTCATATGTTCGGATCCCGCGACCTTCCCAGCCACGAACCAAGTCATCCACCAGCGGTTCCAGGTACACATTCATGTTCTTACCCGGGTATTTGGGCCCTGGGATTATCATCGACACAAACATGTTCTCTGATCTCATGCAGACGCCTTGGGGTAGGTTCATTGGAATAACAAACACCGGCCAACAAGCGTATCTGTAGCCGACATACCATATGGATTGAACCCATCGGTTGATATCGCAATCGCTACGCTCCTCGGGTCACACCTTTCAGTGGAAATTTCTTGACAAAGTTCTTCCATGCACTACCATCCGACGGATGTATCATCTTGTCGGTGTATCTGTTTCCTTCCACGGCCCACCTCATCTGCTGGGCAGTATCCTCGGTCATGAAGAGCCGCTGGATCCTCGGTAGGACTGGAAGATAGCGGAGGATATTCTTGGCAATCGTGGTCTGCCTCTTCTGACCATCACCATTGCGGTCTACCTCAAAGTACCTAGAGGAATTGCATCTGATGCAATAATTTGTGTCAACATGCTCCTCTCTGAATAGCATGCATCCCTTTGGACAAGTGTGTATCTGCTGAGATGACATCTTAAGGTCACTGAGCAATTTGGTAGAATAGTAGAAGTTTTGCGGCAAGAGGTGCCCTTTCGGTAGAATGCTGCCAATGACGACCAGAAGTTCATCGAACCCATCTCTGCACAAGTTCCTATGGCACTTAAAGGCCATAAGGCGAGCGATGGCATCTAGTTGGGTAACCTCTGTATTTTCATGTAGGGGTTTCTGCAAAGCAAACAGAACCTCATAATACTCCTTTGTGTTTTCCTCCGGGTCCTCACTTGTCTCCGCATCCTGAGGTGTCTCTGCCTCTACATGAGGGCTTTCAGGCACATTACCATTAGCCAAGTTTTCTAAGCACCTATCAAAACCAGTGTCATATTCTCCCCTAGGTTGAATCTGCCGCACCTCCTTCCTAGCACGTTTCTTTGCCTTTTCTCCATGGTAAGTCCAAATCTTGTAGGACGGTGTGAACCCAAACTTGATCAGGTGAATACTCATAGTTTCCTTGTCCTGTGGCTTTTCGTTAGCGCACTTACTACAAGGGCACCAAACTGTTCTAGGTCTGCTAGGGATGGCAAACGCCCTATCCACAAACTGCTCGGTCTTTTCTCCCCATTCATTAGTATAGTTCCACTGACTGATTCTGCCATCGTACATCCAGCCACGATTATCCATCCTCTAATCAGCACCAAAATAGACAAACATAGCATTTATATCAAATAGGAAATAAATGCATCATATCTTTATTTTTTTTACGCGTGCATCAACCTGAAACTCTACTAGGTGGGCTCCTAGCAGCCGCTGGATCCGTAGATTGAGTACGTTCTTCCAGCTCTACCCCGATCCGAGACAGAATTTCGGCAGCACCTCACCGCTGCTCTCCCGATACACATCTCGGCAAAAAGCCAAGAGGGGTGTGCATCCGGAGAACAACGGGGAGGCGCTACCGAAATCCTATCTCGGATCGGGGTAGAGCAGGGAGAACGTACCTAACTACGCATCTGCCGGCTGTCCCGATAAATGCCGTAAGAGTTACGGTTCATAATATGCGAAACCACTAATGCATATTTATCCGCGTAACCCTTACGATCGGGAAGAGACGCCTAGGTATCGCGACAGACTTGGTGATCGAGACACACAAAAAACCTAGGTAGAAGAGAGGCGAACGGATTCTCACCCTCGAAGCGTGATCGACAGCCAGCGAAGAAGACCAACGACCCTCTGAGAGAATTGCCGAAAAAGATCCGGGATGCCCCGTCAAACACCCCCGCGATGCCGCCCTCGTGTCCACCTCGAAGCATCGCCTGCATAACGAAAAAATAAAATAGTCATGCAAGTGAACAAGAATTTTTTACAATAGTGGTATAACAATATTACTTCACCATAAAGAATTTCCTTGCAGCACATTATCTTATTTTTGCCATATGGGCCTAGTTTTAACATATCCGAATCATAAACACCTTTTTCAAAACTAAATTCCTATTTCTAATTTATACTACACACTAAAATCTTATACTAAACTAAAATCCTATTTCTAATTTATACTAAACTAAAATCCAATTTCTAATTTATACTACATTAAATTAACTAAATCCTATACTACACTAACATTATCACTAACCTTGAGCAGCGACGCGGGATCGGAGGCAGGGCAGGCTGCAGCGACGCGGGATCGGAGGCAGGGCAGGGTGGCTCGACGGGGGCAAGGGTGGCAGGGGCAGGGCAGGGGCGACCCAGGCGGTGTCGACAAGGGAGGGCCAAGGGCATACCAGGGACGGACCAGGGGCGGCGGCGGCCTAGCTACAGAGCTCGGCCACGGCAGCCATGGCGCGCGGGAGGAGGGGACCGGATGCGGCGGGTGGCCGGAGGAGAGGGCGAAGGTGTGGGCAGGGCAGCGGAGGCGAGGGTGGGGCCAGCAGCGGCGGCTGTGTGGGCGGTGGGGGCTGGTGGCGGCGGCTGGCCGGAGGGGCAGAGGAGCAGGAGGTGGGTGGCGGCGCTCGGCGCGTGTGGGAGGAGGAGGGTGGGCGCGGGCGCGTGTTCGATCTGGCCAGAAACACCTGGTCGGATCGACGCGTTTTAGGGTTATGTGCTGCCCTTTGCCGTGCGCAAGCCTTTGCCGTGCGGCAAAGACGCTTTGCCGTGCGGAAAGGACTTTGCCGTGCACAAAGTGCCCTTTGCTGTGCGGCCAAGCCTTTGCCATGCGCAAATGTGCCTTTGCCGTGCGGCAGGCTGCTTTGTCGTGCGCTTATGCACGGCAAATCTTTTTTTTTAATTTTTTACCATTTTAATTATGAACAACATTCAGTATTATTTCAAAATTATATTAAACCTGTTTTTTCAACATGTGTATTATTTAGTAATGTATGTATCATGCTTTTCAATGAAAAAGTACATTGGTCGAACCTCGCTCGGAGAAATCTAGGGGGTAGACCCACCGGGGCACACATACCGCTGTTTTTGGGGGGAGGAGGGGGAGAACGACCGCCGGAGCACCGGAATCCCACCAAATCTTGCATGTGGACCTATGATATGTGTGAAAGTGTGGTGGAAGGTGTAATGGTGCAAAAGTAGCTCCCCTAAACCCTAAACCCTAAACTAGGGAGGCTTTGAGCCCTAAACCCCTAGACGCTAAAATATTAACTACACGTGCTGACACGGGAGCTGCAAAACCCTTCATCATAAACCCTAACCCTAAACCCTAAACCTATACCTATCCCTAAATCCTAACCTTGACCCTAAACCCTAGCCCTACCCCTAAATCCTGACCCTAACCCTAAACCTAACCCTAACCAGTAGATCAGGCACACCCTCGTGTGATAATGGCTCTAGTTGCGGGTATGCCGGAGGCTACCATGTGCCAAAGGGTCCCAATCTTTGTTTTCCATGTGTATATGTCCTAAACAAACCTAAAACAATGAAAAAGTACATTGGTGCACCCGCCCACGGAGAAATCTAGGGGGTAGACCCATCGGGGCACACATACTGCTGTTTTTGGGGGGGAGGAGGGGGAGAACGACCGCCGGAGCACCGGAATCCCACCAAATCTTGCATGTGGACCTATGATATGTGTTAAAGTGTGGTGGAAGGTGTAATGGAGCAAAAGTAGCTCCCTTGAACCCTAAACCCTAAACTAGGGAGGCTTCGAGCACTAAACACCTAGACCCTAAACCATTAACTACACGTGCTGGCACGGGAGCTGCAAAACCCTGCATCATAAACCCTAACCCTAAACCCTAAACCCTAAACCTATACCTAACCATAAATCCTAACCTTGACCCTAAACCCTAGCCCTACCCCTAAATCCTAACCCTAACCCAAACCAGTAGATCAGGCACACCCTCGTGTGATAATGGCTCTAGTTGCGGGTATATATGCCGGAGGCTACCATGTGCCAAAGGTCCCAATCTTCGTTTTCCATGTGTATATGTCCTAAACAAACCTAAAACAATGAAAAAGTACATTGGTACACCCTCGCACGGAGAAATCTAGGGGGTAGACCCGCCGGGGCACACATACCGCTGTTTTTGGGGGGAGGAGGGGGAGAACGACCTCCGGAGCACCGGAATCCCACCAAATCTTGCATGTGGACCCATGATATGTGTTAAAGTGTGGTGGAAGGTGTAATGGTGCAAAAGTAGCTCCCCTAAACCCTAAACCCTAAACTGGGGAGGCTTCGAGCCCTAAACCCCTAGACCCTAAACCATTAACTACACGTGCTGACACGGGAGCTGCAAAACCCTGCATCATAAACCCTAACCCTAAACCCTAAACCCTAAACCTATACCTTACCATAAATCCTAACCTTGACCCTAAACCCTAGCCCTACCCCTAAATCCTAACCCTAACCCTAAACCTAACCCTAACCAGTAGATCAGGCACACCCTCGTGTGATAATGGCTCTAGCTGCGGGTATATATGCCGGAGGCTACCATGTGCCAAAGGGTCCCAATCTTGGTTTTCCATGTGTATATGTCCTAAACAAACCTAAAACAATGAAAAAGTACATTGGTGCACCCTCGCACAGAGAAATCTAGGGGGGTAGACCCGCCGGGGCACACATACCGCTGTTTTTGGGGGGAGGAGGGGGAGAACGACCACTGAAGCACCGGAATCCCACCAAATCTTGCATGTGGACCTATGATATGTGTGAAAGTGTGGTGGAAGGTGTAATGGTGCAAAAGTAGCTCCCCTAAACCCTAAACCCTAAACCCTAAACTGGGGAGGCTTCGAGCCCTAAACCCCTAGACCCTAAACCATTAACTACACGTGCTGACACGGGATCTGCAAAACCCTGCATCATAAACCCTAACCCTAACCCCTAAACCTATACCTAACCATAAATCCGAACCTTGGCCCTAAATGCTAGCCCTACCCCTAAATCCTAACCCTAACCCTAACCAGTAGATCAGGCACACCCTCGTGTGATAATGGCTCTAGCTGCGGGTATATATGCCGGAGGCTACCATGTGCCAAAGGGTCCCAATCTTGGTTTTCCATGTGTATATGTCCTAAACAAACCTAAAACAATGAAAAAGTACATTGGTGCACCCTCGCACAGAGAAATCTAGGGGGGTAGACCCGCCGGGGCACACATACCGCTGTTTTTGGGGGAAGGAGGGGGAGAACGACCGCCGGAGCACCGGAATCCCACCAAATCTTGCATGTGGACCTATGATATGTGTGAAAGTATGGTGGAAGGTGTAATGGTGCAAAAGTAGCTCCCCTAAACCCTAAACCCTAAACTGGGGAGGCTTCGAGCCCTAAACCCCTAGACCCTAAACCATTAACTACACGTGCTGACACGGGAGCTGCAAAACCCTGCATCATAAACCCTAACACTAACCCTAAACCCTAAACCTACACCTAACCATAAACACTAAATTTGACCCTAAACCCTAGCCCTACCCCTAAATCCTAACCCTAACCCTAAACCTAACTCTAACCAGTAGATCAGGCACACCCTCGTGTGATAATGGCTCTAGCTGCGGGTATATATGCCAGAGGCTACCATGTGCCAAAGGGTCCCAATCTTGGTTTTCCATGTGTATATGTCCTAAACAAACCTAAAACAATGAAAAAGTACATTGGTGCACCCTCGCACAGAGAAATCTAGGGGTAGACTACGGGGCAACTTTACATACCACTTTGTTTTGGGGGAAGGAGGGGGAGAACGACCGCCGGAGCACCGGAATCCCACCAAATCTTGCATGTAGACCTATGATATGTGTGAAAGTGTGGTGGAAGGTGTAATGGTACAAAAGTAGCTCCCCTAAACCCTAAACCCTAAACTGGGGAGGCTTCGAGCCCTAAACCCCTAGACCCTAAACCATTAACTACATGTGCTGACACGGGAGCTGCAAAACCCTGCATCATAAACCCTAACCCTAACCCTAGACCCTAAACCTATACCTAACCCTAAATCCTAACCTTGACCCTAAACCCTAGCCCTACCCCTAAATCCTAACCCTAACCCTAAACCTAACCCTAACCAGTAGATCAGGCACACCCTCGTGTGATAATGGCTCTAGCTGCGGGTATATATGCCGGAGGCTACCATGTGCCAAAGGGTCCCAATCTTGGTTTTCCATGTGTATATGTCCTAAACAAACCTAAAACAATGAAAAAGTACATTGGTGCACCCTCGCACAGAGAAATCTAGGGGGGTAGACCCGCCGGGGCACACATACCGCTGTTTTTTTGGGGGGGGGGGGAGGGGGGAACGACCTCCGGAGCACCGGAATCCCACCAAATCTTGCATGTGGACCCATGATATGTGTTAAAGTGTGGTGGAAGGTTTAATGGTGCAAAAGTAGCTCCCCTAAACCCTAAACCCTAAACTGGGGAGGCTTCAAGCCCTAAACCCCTAGACCCTAAACCATTAACTACACGTGCTGACACGGGAGCTGCAAAACCCTGCATCATAAACCCTAACCCTAAACCCTAAACCCTAAACCTATACCTTACCATAAATCCTAACCTTGACCCTAAATCCTAGCCCTACCCATAAATCCTAACCCTAATCCTAAACCTAACCCTAACTAGTAGATCAGGCACACCCTCGTGTGATAATGGCTCTAGCTGCGGGTATATATGCCGGAGGCTACCATGTGCCAAAGGGTCCCAATCTTGGTTTTCCATGTGTATATGTCCTAAACAAACCTAAAACAATAAAAAAGTACATTGGTGCACCCTCGCACAGAGAAATATAGGGGGGTAGACCTGCCGGGGCACACATACCGCTGTTTTTGGGGGGAGGAGGGGGAGAACGACTGCCGGAGCACCGGAATCCCACCAAATCTTGCATGTGGACCTATGATACGTGTGAAAATGTGGTGGAAGGTGTAATGGTGCAAAAGTAGCTCCCCTAAACCCTAAACCCTAAATTGGGGAGGCTTCGAGCCCTAAACCCCTAGACCCTAAACCATTAACTACACGTGCTGACACGGGAGCTGCAAAACCCTGCATCATAAACCCTAACCCTATCCCTAAACCCTAAACCTATACCTAACCCTAAATCCTAACCTTGACCCTAAACCCTAGCCCTACCCCTAAATCCTAACCCTAACCCTAAACCTAACCCTAACCAGTAGATTAGGCACACCCTCGTGTGATAATGGCTCTAGATGCGGGTATGCCGGAGGCTACCATGTGCCAAAGGGTCCCAATCTTGGTTTTCCATGTGTATATGTCCTAAACAAACCTAAAACAATGTAAAAGTACATTGGTGCACCCTCGCACGGAGAAATCTAGGGGGGTAGACCCGCCGGGGCACACATACCGCTGTTTTTGGGGGGAGGAGGGGGAGAACGACCGCCGGAGCACCGGCATCCCACCAAATCTTGCATGTGGACCTATGATATGTGTGAAAGTGTGGTGGAAGGTGTAATGGTGCAAAAGTAGCTCCCCTAAACCCTAAATCCTAAACTGGGGAGGCTTCGAGCCCTAAACCCCTAGACCCTAAACCATTAACTACACGTGCTGACACGGGAGCTACAAAACCCTGCATCTTAAACCCTAACCCTAACCCTAAACCCTAAACCTATACCTAACCCTAAATCCTAACCTTGACCCTAAACCCTTGCCCTACCCCTAAATCCTAACCCTAACCCTAAACCTTGTTGGAGATATGCCCGAGAGGCAATAATAAAATAGTTATTGTAATATCTTAGTGTTCATGATAAATGTTTACACTCCATGCTATAATTGTATTAACCGGAAACATTGATACATGTGTGTTGTGTAAACAACCAGAGTCCCTAGTAAGCCTCTCATTTAACTAGCTTGTTGATTAATAGATGATCATGGTTTCCTGATCATGAACATCGGATGTTATTAATAACAAGATCATATCATTAGGTGAATGATGTGATGGACACACCCATAGTAAGCATAGCATAAGATCAAGTCATTAAGTTCAACTTGCTATAAGCTTTCGATACATAGTTACCTAAGTCCTTCGACCATGAGATCATGTAAATCACTTACACCGGAAGGATGCTTTGATTACATCAAACGCCACTGCGTAAATGGGTGGTTATAAAGATGGGATTAAGTATTCGGAAAGTGTGAGTTGAAGCATATGGATCAAGAGTGGGATTTGTCCACCCCGATGACGGATAGATATACTCTGGGCCCTCTCGGTGGAATGTCGTCTAATTAGCTTGCAAGCATGTGAATAGTTCACAAGAGATGACATACCACGGTACGAGTAAAGAGTACTTGTCGGTAACGAGGTTGTACAAGGTATGGAGATACCGATGATCGAACCTCGGACAAGTAAAGTATCGCGTGACAAAGGGAATCGGTATCGTATGTAAATGGTTCAATCGATCACTAAGTTATCGTTGAATGTGTGGGAGCCATTATGGATCTCCAGATCCCGCTATTGGTTATTGGTTGGAGAGGAGTCTCGACCATGTCTACATAGTTCATGAACCGTAGGGTGACACACTTAAGGTTTGATGTCGTTTTAAGTAGATGTGGAATATGGAATGGAGTTCCAATTTTGTTCGGAGTCTCGGATGGGATCCAGGACATCACGAGGAGGTCCAGAATGGTCCGGAGAATAAGATTCATATATAGGAAGTCACTTTCCAAGTTTGGAAATGTTCCGGTGCATTTATGGAAGGCGCTAGAATGTTCTAGAACTTTCCGGAAGAAATCACCATGGAAGGTGGAGTCCCGGTTGGACTCCACCAACCCTAACCAGCCAACCAAGTGGGAGGGTGGAGTCCATGGTGAACTCCACCTCCTTGGCCGGCCAACAAGGGGGGAAAGGGAGAAGTCCTTGTCCCCCTAGGTTTCGTCCATATGGAAGGTTTTGAATTGGGGTCTTATTCGAACCTTTGGGCAAGCCTTAGGGATTCCACCTATATAATGAGAAGGAGAGGGAGGGGCAGCCTTACACCTGGCCGCACCACCAAAGGGGCCCCCTGGCCGGCGCCCCTAGCCACCCCCTCTCTCCCAAACCCTAGCCTCTCCCCTCCTCCATCTTCTCCCACGGTGCTTAGGCGAAGCCCTGCCGGCGATCTCCACCACCACCGACACCACGCCATCGTGCTGTCGGGATTCCGAGGAGGATCTACTACATCCGCTGCCCGCTGGAACGGGGAGAAGGACGTCGTCATCAACACCGAACGTGTGACCGAGTACGGAGGTGCTGCCCGATTGTGGCACCGTCAAGATCTTCTACACGCTTTTGCAAGCGGCAAGTGATCGACTACATCAACAACGAGATCTAATCTCGTAGGCTTTGGAAATCTTCGAGGGTTAGTCCCATGATCTTCTCGTTGCTACCATCTACTAGATTGGATCTTGGCTTGTTATTCGTTCTTGCGGTAGGAAATTTTTTGTTTTCTATGCTACGAATCCCATCAGTGGTATCAGAGCCGTGTCTATGCATAGATTGGTTGCACGAGTAGAACACAATGGTTTTGTGGGCGTTGATGCTTTTGTTGTCTTTAGTTAGTGTACTTTGCATCTTGCGGGATGGTGGGATGAAGCGGCCCGGGCTAACTTTACATGACCGCGTTCATGAGACTTGCTCCACGCTCGACATGCAACTTGTATTGCATAAGTGGCTTTGCGGGTGTCTGTCTCTCTCACCATAGTGAAGATTCAATCTACTCTTTCTATTTGACAACACTAGTATCACCGTTGTGGTTCATGTTCGTAGGTAGATTGGATCTTACTCGAAAACCCTAAACCACGTAAAATATGCAAACCAAATTAGAGGCGTCTAACTTGTTTTTGTAGGGTTTGGTGATGTGATATGGCCATGATGTGATGATGAATATGTATGAGATGATCATTATTGTATTGTGGCAACCGGCAGTAGCCTTATGGTTGTCTTTATATTTCATGTAGTAGCATTATTTCAAAGTAGTTGTAATAGTTGCTACACGTGGTGGACAACCATGAAGACGGCGCCATGGACCTTGACGCTACGCCCGTTGATGATGGAGATCATGTCCGTGCTTTGGAGATGAAGATCAAAGGCGCAAAGACTAAAGGGCCATATCATATCACATATGAATTGCATGTGATGTTAATCATTTATGCATCTTATCTTGCTTAGATCGCGACGATAGCATTATAAGATGATCCCTCACATTAATATCAAGATAATAAAGTGTTCTCCCCTCGTATGCACCGTTGCTACAGTTCGTCGTTTTGAAGCATCTCGTGATGATCGGATGTGATAGATTCTACGTTCACATACAACGGGTGTAAGCCATGTTGCACACGCGGAAATACTTGGGTTTGCTTGATGAGCCTAGCATGTACAGACATGGCCTCGGAACACAGGAAACCGAAAGGTTGAACACAAGTCATATGGATGATATGATCAACATGTTGATGTTCACCATTGAAGCTACATCATCTCACGTGATGATCGGTTTTGGTGTAGTGGATATGGATCGTGTGCCACTAAACAACTATGAGGGATGTCGTATTAAGTGGGAGTTCATTAGTAATTAGATTAAAACATGAACTAATTATCATGAACTTAGTCTGAATAGTATTTTGAATTAAATTTGTAGAATTGGCATCCGTTATCTACCATGCGCTAGTCTTGTAATTGAGATAGAAATACTATTAAGTATGACAAGAAACTTTACTGACTGGTACCGTATTGTTAAAGAATCAAGAAATGATTAAGTCTTATTGCAAACTTTTAGTAAACCTCACATTGTTGATTCAAAGAGCAATGGTTTCAATTAGTACCTAAAGTCATCTTGTCTCTGTGAAACTTGAAGTTCAAATCCATTTGAAAAGTAAGGAGCTGGAAATTTTGTTTTCAGAAATAAGCAAGGTATGAGATATATGTGATATCTAAGACCTTATTGCAAGATGATAGAATATAATCTAGTGAGACTACATAAACTCATAAGTTTTATGGGAATGTACGAAGGTTGAAGACGCCAGGCGTCCCAATCCTCCAACTAGTTGGGCACTAACGATATTCACATATTCATGAAGTGTCGTCCTTAGTATACACCGTTGCTAAGACTCATCGTTTCGAAGCATCACGTGATGATCGGGTGTTATAGATTCTATGTGTGCATACAACGGGTGCAAGCCAGGTTTGCACATGCGAATACTGAGGTTAAACTTTACGAGCCTAGCATGTACAGACATGGTCTCGGAAAGTCGTCATGATTATGAGTGAAATTGTTCATCACATTACAAAGTTACTAATAGTGAAATCTGAAACACTTGTCATATGATGATCAACTTCAAAGTAAGAACCTCAAGGTTATTGGTATTTGACCAATGGACCTAGAAGTTATTGAAGGTGAAGTGTTTTCTGAGAATGAGGAAAACTAAAAGAGAAACTACAAAAGATTTTGGCAGAAAGAAAGAAAAGACTAGAAAGTCTAGCTCAGGTATATATAGATGATATACATGTTATGAATGTATTCCTTGATTGGTCACACAATGAAGTTCTTGGGTATTTGTACCAGATTGGTTGGTATGAGATGTCATACAACACAACGCAATACAAGAATACAATGGCCTAAGTGACTGATAAGGAATGTGGTAGAAATGCACGTTTGGAACAAAATAAAGTGTTATTGTGTTCGTCGTTGGCATTCTACCTAGTTCTTGAGATTTATAATAAAGAACTTCATAATTGTTATTTAGCTCTGGTCAAATAAAAACAATGAGTTGTTCAAATTATGACCTTACTCCATGTACGATGGATAAGTTATTATAAATCTTAATGGTGAAACACACATACATAACACTGACGCTAATATGCCGTAAGGCAAATGATTTGAAATCCACTTATTTGTGGAACTGCCATTTAGGTCATATTAGAAAGGAACGCATGAAGAAACTCCATGCAAATGGATTTTTGGAGTCATTTGATTTTTGAATCATTTGGCACTTGCAAATCTTTTCTAAAAGAAAATGACTGAAATACCGTTCATAGGCCAAGAGTTGAACGGGCCACTAACTTAGTGGAAACATACATGATGATGTATGTGGTTCAATGGGCATAGTTGTGTGCGGGAGATTCTTCTACTTCATGAAAACTTCGAACAATGAATTGAGTGTATATATAAGGATATATTTATTCAATAAGGAAGAAGTTTGAAACATTTGAATGGATTCAAATAAATTTCAGTATGAAGTAGAAATCATCGTAATAGAAAAGTCAAATATCTATGATTGGATCATGGTGGAAATATTTGAATTACGATATTTAGTGAACATCTAAGAGAGTTATGAAATTGTTCTACAACTCACGTTTCTCGGAACACCATAGTTATGATGGAGTGTTCGAGAGACGTATCCAAACTTTGTTGGATTAATGATGATATATTTGATGCCATTATATTTTGTGGATTATGCTTTAGAGACTACCGCTTTTACACTAAATAGAGCATCATCATAAATCCGTTGAAATGACATCATACGAGTTATGGCATGGGTATAAACCCTAATAGTCCTTTCTTAAATTTTGGTATGCATAGCATAAGTAAATAAGTTTACAACCAAAATCGGATGAATGTCTTTGTTGGTTATCCCAGAGAATTGATTGGGAATTCCTTCCACTATGGAGATAAAGACAAAAGTGTTTGTCAATGTTTCTTACTTATTTACAAGAAATTGTTTCTAGCGAAGTATTTTGAGTGGGAGGACAATGGAACTTGATAAGGTTTATGAACCTGAGCATGATGATCAGAGTAGCGCAACATCGGAAATGGTTCCGGAAGCGGCCACGAAGATCATAGCTCCCATGTCTATAAAGAGTTATAGTCATGGAGATCGAAGTACCTATTGAACCTTGTAGGTATGGTTTACTTTGTGATCAAATAAATGATTTGTGGACAAAGGATTGATTTTGAACAATGATAAACCATCTACATACAAAGAAGCTATGATGGGCCCTGACTCTGTTAAATGGCTAAGAGCCATAAAATCCAAGATAGGTGAATACTTTTTGAAAGTAAATGTATCTATAAAATTGATGGACTTGGATGGAATATCCTTGAAGAAGCTCGACTTGTCGAAAAGTTGTTTATGACAAAGTTCAAAGAGTTGACTGCGATAAGATTAGATCTTCAGCAGCGATGCTTATAGTCTATGCGGATTGTTCTAGTAATTGCTACATATTTCTTTTATGAGATATGCTAGTAGGATGGCAAAATACATTACTTAACAGAAGTGTGTATTAAAGGTGTATACAAGATACAACTGAGAGTTTTGCTAGTCCGTAGAATACTAAAAAGGCATACAAACTTCACTGGATGAAGTGAGTATCATTGAGTTGGAATCTTCACCGGATGAAATAATCAAAGAGTTATGATTTCATCAGAAACGATGGAGAAGCTTGCATTTGCAAGAAATTAAGTGGGAGCGCTGAGACATAGTTATAATATTATATGTGGATGACATATCATTGATTATAAATGATGTAAATTATATACTTGATTAAAAGGTTTCATTGAGAATTAACTTCAATGAAAGGATATGGACTGAAACATATTTAGCGTCAAGATCTATGAAGATATATTGAAACGCATAATAAGTTTAAGTCAAAGTACATAGAATGAATATTGAAGTAGTTCAATATAAAAATATTAAGAAGGTGTTCTTTTCATGTGAAGGTTTAAACAAGACTTGAGTGTATCTGACACTCAATGAGTAAAAACACATGAGTGATTTTAGATCACGAATAATATGTACACAATCAGATGTCATGTGCTCTAAAGAGTTAGGAGCATATACTAGACTGATTCATGTGATGATCATTGAACAACAGTAAGAATATCCCTAAGTGCTTTAGAAGAACCAAGGATATTAGTTTTGTATGGGGAAATGACAAACAAATCGTTGTAAGGTGTTGCACCGATATTAGTTTGGTCACATATAAAATCTCAATTAGGCTAAGTGTTGATTAAAAGGTAGCACAATGAGCTAGAAGAAGTCTATGCTAGATTTAGATGAGTTCTAAATATTGTGACGGATTCTACAAACGAAGGCAGAGTATATCATTGTTTTGACAATGACTGAGGATGTTAAAGTCAAGGAGTTCTTTGAGAACTTGGTGTAGTTCCGATAGTGTCAGAACTTTGAAGCTATATTGTGTATGACAATATTAGTGACATATTTCAGACCGCGGAATTAAGGTTCCACCAGAAGACTGAACATATATGATTAATGCCGACTCATTTGGAAAATGAGTGATGCGTTGAGACGCAAATGAATTGCAAAATACATACGTTTCTGAGCGTGTCAGATCCGTTGACTGAAACTTCTCCCGTAAGCAAAACATGATAAGCACCAGAAGGCCAAGGTGTTATATCTTTACATATGTAAACTAGATTATTGACTCTAGTGCAAGTGGGAGACTATTGGAGATATGCCCGAGAGGCAATAATAAAATAATTATTGTAATATCTTAGTGTTCATGATAAATGTTTACACTCCATGCTATAATTGTATTAACCGGAAACATTGATACATGTGTGTTGTGTAAACAACCAGAGTCCCTAGTAAGCCTCTCATTTAACTAGCTTGTTGATTAATAGATGATCATGATTTCCTGATCATGAACATCGGATGTTATTAATAACAAGATCATATCATTAGGTGAATGATGTGATGGACACACCCATAGTAAGCATAGCATAAGATCAAGTCATTAAGTTCAACTTGCTATAAGCTTTCGATACATAGTTACCTAAGTCCTTCGACCATGAGATCATGTAAATCACTTACACTGGAAGGATGCTTTGATTACATCAAACGCCACTGCGTAAATGGGTGGTTATAAAGATGGGATTAAGTATTCGGAAAATGTGAGTTGAAGCATATGGATCAAGAGTGGGATTTGTCCATCCCGATGACGGATAGATATACTCTGGGCTCTCTCGGTGGAATGTCGTCTAATTAGCTTGCAAGCATGTGAATAGTTCACAAGAGATGACATACCACGGTACGAGTAAAGAGTATTTGTCGGTAACGAGGTTGAACAAGGTATGGAGATACCGATGATCGAACCTCGGACAAGTAAAGTATCACGTGACAAAGGGAATCGGTATCGTATGTAAATGGTTCAATCGATCACTAAGTTATCGTTGAATGTGTGGGAGCCATTATGGATCTCCAGATCCCGCTATTGGTTATTGGTCGGAGAGGAGTCTCGACCATGTCTACATAGTTCACGAACCGTAGGGTGACACACTTAAGGTTTGATGTCGTTTTAAGTAGATGTGGAATATGGAATGGAGTTCCAATTTTGTTCGGAGTCTCGGATGGGATCCAGGACATCACGAGGAGGTCCGAAATGGTACGGAGAATAAGATTCATATATAGGAAGTCACTTTCCAAGTTTGGAAATGTTCCGGTGCATTTATGGAAGGCGCTAGAATGTTCTAGAACTTTCCGGAAGAAATCACCATGGAAGGTGGAGTCCCGGTTGGACTCCACCAACCCTAACCAGCCAACCAAGTGGGAGGGTGGAGTCCATGGTGGACTCCACCTCCTTGGCCGGCCAACAAGGGGGGAAAGGGAGAAGTCCTTGTCCCCCTAGGTTTCGTCCATATGGAAGGTTTTGAATTGGGGTCTTATTCGAACCTTTGGGCAAGCCTTAGGGATTCCACCTATATAATGAGGAGGAGAGGAAGGGGGCAGCCTTACACCTGGCCGCACCACCAAAGGGGCCCCCTGGCCGGCGCCCCTAGCCACCCCCTCTCTCCCAAACCCTAGCCTCTCCCCTCCTCCATCTTCTCCCACGGTGCTTAGGCGAAGCCCTGCCGGAGATCTCCACCACCACCGACACCACGCCGTCGTGCTGTCGGGATTCCGAGGAGGATTTACTACATCCGCTGCCCGCTGGAACGGGGAGAAGGACGTCGTCATCAACACCGAACGTGTGACCGAGTACGGAGGTGCTGCCCGATTGTGGCACCGTCAAGATCTTCTACGCGCTTTTGCAAGCGGCAAGTGATCGACTACATCAACAATGAGATCTAATCTCGTATGCTTTGGAAATCTTCGAGGGTTAGTCTCATGATCTTCTCGTTGCTACCATCTACTAGATTGGATCTTGGCTTGTTATTCGTTCTTGCGGTAGGGAATTTTTTGTTTTCTATGCTACGAATCCCATCAAACCTAACCCTAACCAGTAGATCAGGCACACCCTCGTGTGATAATGGCTCTAGCTGCGGGTATGCCGGAGGCTACCATGTGCCAAAGGGTCCCAATCTTGGTTTTCCATGTGTATATATCCTAAATAAACCTAAAACAATGAAAAAGTACATTGGTGCACCCTCGCACGGAGAAATCTAGGGGGGTAGACCCGCCGGGGCACACATACCGTTGTTTTTTGGGGGAGGAGGGGGAGAACGACCGCCGGAGCACCGAAATCCCACCAAATCTTGCATGTGGATCTATAATATGTGTGAAAGTGTGGTGGACGGTGTAATGGTGCAAAAGTAGCTCCCCGGTGTGACCTTCCTCACATTTGGGCGATAACACTTAGCAGATTTTCCGAAGCGCGGATTGCTCCAAAACCCTGATATATGTGGGCAGATGAACATGGAGAGTAATTTTGTATTGCACATTGTCTTAAGTAACACTAATAAATAGTCATCAAAAAGTAAAACTAATTAAAAAAAATAAAAGTATTAGATGAAATAAAATAGAAAGAAAAATAAAGAAAATGCCTGTTGGCGCACGGCAAAGAAAGAAACGCACGGCAAAGGCAATGTTGCCGTGCAACCTAGCTGCTCGCACGGCAAAGGGTGTGCCACGGCAACGCCCAGAGCCTTTGTCGTGCAGTATTTCTTTGCCGTGCAGCGTTTTGGGTCTTTGCCGTCGACATTTCTTTGCCGTGCGCTGTCTTCGGACTTTGCCGTGCAGTGTTTCGTTGCCGTGCGCTACCTTCAGAAGTTGCCGTGCAAATTTTCTTTGCCGTGTGTGCTGCTTGCTGCGCCCGGCAAAGATGTCTTTACCGTACATGGGCGCACGGCAATGATTTGCTGCACGGCAATGCCGTTTTTTCCCGTAGTACCCGATTAAACTTAGTCTGGCAGCCCGACCCTAAGTTGCAAAAATGACTGTGCGCGATGAATTTCCTTCGTACTATTCATCTGAAACTTGTCATTTTCCTCTATGCTACATATTTTTTAATTTCAGTATGAAAAATGGCATGCACATACATAGGTGCGTCCTCTACATGCAAAACTTTTGTTCGGAATTTTTGGAACGCTAGAAATACGAATTTTATATCCCTAAAGTAACTTGAGTACTTCGGAACCTAGATGGCACTGCCTATTTTCGCGCCTCCACTGAAAGTAGAGAGGATAAGTGTAGCATGCGCACGTCTGTGGCAAGACACACAAAAAAATATCACATTGACGCAAAGGGCCAAAAGCTCGTTGAGTGGATTGAAGAGACGCCAAGAAGTCTAAGTATACAATATACTAGTTTGTAGACCCAAGAATTAAGGGGGCTAGGAATTGAGGTTCTGGGCATAATGGTTAGATGTTTATTAAGCAAATAACCTTTTAAACTACTCAATAAGAAAGGGGTATGGTAGGAGCTATTACATAACAAATACCCCAGGACTAAAACTCTATCACAAGTGACAACAAAGTCTACTGATTTATAATTTTGAAATGGTCTTATGATAGTGAAGGATGCGTTTTCTAAGCGGAGATCTTTCAGATCTTGTTTGACACTAGAGTTTTAGTAGGAACTGGGAAGTATACTAACTGTGCAAGTGAGGCATGCATGTGCGTCTACCCGATGAGTTTTCTCACAACTAGGGCTCGCCATGAATAACTGAAGCCACGTGTAGCACTAGAGGATCCGCCTGGCTGTCGTGCCTCGGGGAGGACGGTGATGGTGCTAATACCTTTTGCTCTCTTAACCCAACTTAAGCTTAATAATCTTGTTACGACTTCACCCCAGTTGAGGACCTCACCGTGGTATGCGCCAATAAGACCACCAAAGGCCTTTTTGGCACTTGTGGTCGGGCATGGTACTACATTTTGGTCAAGTTGTTCTCTGTGGTGACTTCAAAATAGCAATTCCCCAATCCAAAAATGGACTTGACTAATTCTCGCTCGACTTACAACAAAATTGGATGGCTGCAATTGCAAGCCCACGTCCAATTGCAAGCTCCAATTTTCGTTTTACGCGTCACCTACCTCTAACTTAATTCTCTTTCAACATACAACTAGCAAAACCGTTAAGAAATTAGCAAAACCGAAAAAATAAGTTACCTGACATCTGCATTAGGCTCACAATACATACATTTGACCATAACTTTGGTTTTTCTGTGGTCAAAGATGGTGTCATCTGTATGACATATGTACTAGTTCTGATTGGACAGTATGCGCTTACTTGTGTGATGTGATAAGGCTGTCACGATATATATACTTAGATTAAACCGCGTGGAAATTCATTGTTGATGATCCGAGGTGTGGTACTCCTACAGTACGTGTCTTCAGAGACAGCATATTCAATTAGGAATCATGGATCAAGCTGCTTCCTTTTCAATCATGCCACGAAAAGTCTTTCGAAATGAAGGTGCAGGACTACTACAACGAACTGTGGAGTAAACGTCGAACGCGGGAACCATCTGTCTGATCACGAATAACTTCTTAATTAGGCCGCGAGATGAACTCTCTCGCCTTAGGTAAGCATGAATCAATCTTATGTTCTCAACTTTTGGGTTCTTCACTTCTTTCTAGATTCTTAATAATCTGCACATTCATGCAGCTGGGATCATCGTGGGTGGCGTCGTCGTCCTCATGGCCTTCAGGCACATCACCAGATGCGTCGAGGTGAACCGAGAACGGCACGCGGAGCGCGAGAGGCTGCAAGCCATACAGACACAGAGCGCAGCAGGTCACCTGCCGGCGACGCACAACGTCGAGCTAGAGTCGGTGAACCGCTTCCTGGACGGCATCCTGCGCGAGAAGCCCGCGCGGTTCACGCCGGAGAACCTGCGTGAGTTCACGGGGGGCTACGCGGAGCGGGTCGGTTCCGGCGGCTTCGGCGTGGTGTACCGCGGCAGGTTTCCGAACGGCGTGCTCGTGGCCGTGAAGGTGCTCAACGGCACGCTCGACCGTCGCGCCGAGGAGCAGTTCATGGCGGAGGTCGGCACAGCGGGGCGCACGTACCACATCAACCTCGTCCGCCTTTACGGCTTCTGCTTCGACGCCACCACCAAGGCGCTCGTCTACGAGTACCTCGAGAACGGCTCCCTCGACCGCGTTCTCTTCAACGCCGCCGCCGGTGGCGCCCACGTGCTCGCGTTCGACACGCTGCACGGCATCGTCGTCGGCACGGCGAAGGGGATCCGGTACCTGCACGAGGAGTGCCAGCACCGGATCATCCACTACGACATCAAGCCGGGCAACGTGCTGCTCGCGGCGGACTACTCCCCAAAGGTAGCCGACTTCGGTCTCGCCAGGCTCTGCAACCGCGACAACAGCCACCTGACCATGACCGGCGCGCGGGGCACGCCCGGTTACGCGGCGCCGGAGCTGTGGCTGCCGCTCCCTGTGACCCACAAGTGCGACGTGTACAGCTTCGGCATGCTCGTGTTCGAGATACTCGGGAGACGGCGCAACTACCTCGAGGCCGCCCAGTCCCAGCACGCGGCGGCGGCAGGGCCGGACACGATGATCAGCCAGGAGTGGTACCCGAAGTGGGTGTGGCAGAGGTTCGACCAGGGCCGGTTCGACGACGTCATGGCGGCGTCCGGGATACGGGCCGAGGACAGGGAGAAGGCCGAGAGGATGTGCAAGGTGGCGCTGTGGTGCGTGCAGTACCAGCCGGAGCTGAGGCCGGCGATGAGCAGCGTGGTGAGGATGCTCGAGGGCGAGGAGGAGATCGCGCGGCCTGTGAACCCGTTCACGTACATGGCCAGCCTCCAGATGACTTCTGGATCGAGCAGCGGCGGCAGCACTACTGCCACTACGTCCGGCGATTCCGCCAACAGATCCTCGGCATGAATCGACAGGGACACCTCCTCCACGTCGCCTGGCACGTCCTGTCGCCGCTGACTTCAGCAGGAAGGACGGACAAGCCTCTACGGCGCTGACGTTGGCGCCTCGGGAAGGAGCGGCAAAGCCGGAGCCGGCCAGTAGGTCATAGGGACTTCTATGTAAAGTGCCAGCGTCTATATAAGCTGGCCAACCCCTCCTACGCGCAGGGAGGATCAATTACTTCTCAGTTCTACACTTAGCACCGCTCGAGGAGAGAGACCTTCGTCTACCTCTAGCCTTCCATCGCAGCCGGACACAGCTCAAGGAGCACCATTGTACTGTGATATAGCTTATACACTCTAGAGCAGGAGTAGAGGTGTTACCTCCACACGAGGGCCTCGAACCTGGGTACGTCGCCGTGTCGCTCGTGCCCATACCCGCATCCGGATACCACCGTAGACCATATCGGGAATCACTCTCTTTAGCCACCCTATGGCATATGCCGTGACGATACCACGACATTCGTTGCCAACAAACTTGACTTAGCAACCCATCGCCAAAAGGAACAACATGCATGTCAGACCCATGCGATGGAGAGACTGCAACGTCAACAATACCACTCTTCTCAAAGCTAAGTGTCCGCCTCGACAGATGCGGTGACCCAGCATACCACTACATGTTGTACTATACAAGTCGTTGATATGATCTTCGTGAAGGGACTTCTTCACAAATGTCACATCCCTCAGAGTGGTACAACAGAAACATTGCAGGTCATAACACTCCAGATATTATTACAAACATAGTCTTAACAAGTTGGTATTCTCACAGGTCCGATGAGAACTGATGACCCACAAGTATAGGGGGTGTATCGTAGTATCTTCGATAAGTAAGAATGTCGATCCCAACGAGGAGCAGAAGGTGTTGACAAGCAGTTTCGATGAAGGATTCACTGTAAATGCTCACAGACAAGTATTCAGGGGGTTTTGATGTAACAGTTGAATAAAGTACGAGTATGTAAAGTGCGAGAGTAATAATTGCAGCGAGTGGCCCAATCCTTTTTAGCACAAAGGACAAGCCGGTTTGTTTACTTATAATGACCAAGCGTTCTCGAGGACACACGGGATTTTAGTCTAGTGCTTTCGCTACATACGGCTAAATAATCTTCATTGTTGTGATAAGTGTTGTGTGGGTGAACCTATGCTAATGTACCGCCCTTCCTAGGACTAATACATACTTGTGATTATACCCCTTGCAAGCATCCGCAACTACAAGAAAGTAATTAAGAATAAATCTAACCACAGCCTTAAACTCTGAGATCCTGCGATCCCTCCTGCATCGATATACCAACGGGGGTTTAGGTTTCTGTCACTCCGGCAACCCCGCAATTAGCAAACGAATACAAGATGCATTCCCCTAGGCCCATAAATGGTGAAGTGTCATGTAGTCGACGTTCACATGACACCACTAGAAGAATAACACCACAACTTAAATATCACACCATTGAATATTACTCAACCATAGTTCACTACTAACATTTAGACTTCACCCATGTCCTCAAGAACTAAACGAACTACTCACGAGACATCATATGGAACATGATCAGAGGTGATATGATGATGAATAACAATCTGAACATAAACTTGGTTCAATGGTTTCACTCAATAGCATCAACAACAAGTAGGAATCGATACCGGGAGAGTTTCCCCTATCAAACAATCAAGATCAAACCCAAATTGCTACGGCGGTGACGGTGTCCAGCGGTGATGACGGCGGTGATGATGGTGGAGATGATGATGATGGTGATGGCGATGATGTCCAGCTCGATGACGGTGACGATGGCGTCGATTTCCCCTCCCGGAGGGAATTTCCCAGCCGGATTCCTGCCCGCCGGAGAGCTCTTTTCTCTCTGGTGTTCTCCGCCCCGCAGAGGCGGCTGTAACTCTTCGCGAGGTACCCTCTGTGGCTTAGGTCTTCGGGACGAAGGGTTTGGCGAAGAAAAGGAGGCGAAAAGGGTCGTGGGCCCTCCACCACAGGCCGGCGCGCCAGGGCTTGGGCCGCGCCGCCGCCCTAGGGTGTGGGCCCACCCTGGCTGCTCCTGGCTCCCCCTTCTGGCTTCCTTCGTCATCTTGAAAAATAGGATTTTTGGTATAATTTCCTTCCAGAGTTGATCTTCCGAACTATTGCGTTCTGACGGTGCTTTTTCCAAACGAGAATCCCGGCTCCGGTGTTCGATCCTCCAATAATGATGAAACATGCAAAATAGATGAAATAACATAAGTTTTGTGTCCCAATATGAAATATATCAATGAATAACAGCAAATTATGATATAAAATAGTGATGCAAATTGGACGTATCAACTCCCCCCAAGCTTAGACTTCGCTTGTCCCCAAGCGAAACTGAGCTCGATAGACATGACCACATGTTTATGGAGTGAAGAGTCGATAAATAAAATACGGACAAGAAGCATCATATTCATTCACACAGGACATTATAGTAGACAACCTCTTATAACTCATATTGAAACAAGTATAAGGTAATCACAAGTAAAGGTGCATGAGAAATCATGATTGGTGATGGCAAACTTCGTTCTTGGTCAGAGAACAATTAATGATTATATTTATCTCATTGAGCAGCGCTCTCATGTTAAAGTTTATAAGGCACAAATTGCATACTCAATCATAATGGTCTTCTCATGATCATTGATAACTTGCAAAGCTATATTCATTCAGATAAAACTTGTACTAAACAAGGAAGAATAAAAGACATGATGTAGCAAATCACAATATAATGGTTTGATCACAACTACTCAAATGCTTGCTTGAGATGGAGAGAAATAGGTTTACTGACTCAACATAAAGTAAAAGACAGGCCCTTCACAGAGGGAAGCAGGGATTAAATCATGTGCTAGAGCTTTTTCAGTTTTGAAATCATATAGAGATAATAAAAGTAACATTTTGAGAGGTGTTTGTTGTTGTCAACGACTGGTAGCGGGTACTCTAACCCCCTTGCCAGACAACCTCCTAAGAGCGGCTCCCATATTATTTTCATTTTGTGTGGCACTCCTTCCAACCTTTCTTTCACAAACCATGGCTAACCGAATCCTCGGGTGCTCGCCAACAATCTCATACCATGAAGGAGTGCCTTTTACTTTGTTTTATTATGATGATGACACTCCCCCCAACCTTTGCTTACACAAGCCATGGCTAACCGAATCCTTCGGGTGCCGTCCATCAATCACATACCATGGAGGAGTGTCTATTTAGTTTGATTAATTTGGGACTGGGAATCCCATTGCCAGCTCTTTTTGCAAAATTATTGGATAAGCGGATGAAGCCACTAGTCCATTGGTGGAAGTTGCCCAACAAGATTGAAAGATAAAACACCACATACTTCCTCATGAGCTATGAAACATTAACACAAATAAGAGATACTAAGTTTTGAATTGTTTAAAGGTAGCACATGAAGTATTTACTTGGAATGGCAGAAAATACCATGTAGTAGGTAGGTATGGTGGACACAAATGGCATAGGTTTGGGTTAAGGTTTGGATGCACGAGAAGTATTCCCTCTCGGTCTGGTCTTTGGCTAGCAAGGTTAATTAGCAAGCATAAGAGCCGAGGAAACAAACAAATATACATATGGTAGAAACAATCATGCATCTTCCTTATAAGCACAAACAATTTTAACTTCAGAATAATAAGCTATGAGCTAACAAGAAAGACAATGAAACAACTACATGTATTTCTCTTTTCTATTTAAACCTCAAAGTGTTGTTGCTATTGACCAATGCTAAGTTTGCCAAAACCAAATAGATTTATTCAATGCTCCCAAAGTGATACCAATACTAACAACAAGATGAATCATAGAGATTGCAAACTAAAATAAGATGTGCAATATGTAAATGATAGGACTTCTCATTAATATTTCATAACGATAACTCACACCAAGGGATACATAGATAACCAACTAAAGGAGAGACACTTCCAACTGCAACCCATCTTATACGATAACTTCCCTACTCATGATATGACACTACTTGACAATAAAAGTAAAAGGTAGTGATAATGTGATACCGCGGCACTCCCCCAAGCTTGGAACAAACCAAGGGGATGCCAATACCGATGATGAATTACTCCTTTGGCGATGGTGGTAATGAATTCCTGACAAGCTTCTCAATAAGCTCCTGAAGCTCGTCAATCCTGTGTATGAGATTGCGAATCATCTCTGAGTTGTGCTCGACGCGGTTAAAGAGTCTATCTGATGGCGAGTCCCAGCTCCTGGAGTTATTTCCCCACTCTTCAGCCTCGTGCTCCTTCTCTCCTGCAGTGTTAGAGCGATCTATATCCCACTGGCTAGGCAATGCCGCCTTGGGAGTCCCTTCAATTTGATTATTGAAAATTAGATTGTGGAAGGGGTGATGAGTGCCTGATGGAGATGTTTTCGGAGCTAGGTAGTGACGTGGGACTGCTCCTCCAGTGCGAATTCTTGCGCTCTTGTTTGCACTAAAAGGGTTGTCCACCACCTTGATGCTTGCGATGGTAGCACGCGGGTTTGCGTGCGAGTCTTCCTCCTCCTCTTCTTCATCTTCTTTCTTGACGTCCTTGTCTTCCTCTTTCCACCCAAGATCTCGATCATCTTCATCCGGAAACTCCTTGCCCTTGTTCTTGGAAACCATGGTGCTTCTAGACTGAAAACAGATCCTGGCAGAAACAGCTCGAAACAAAACACGTCGAAAACACGATATACGGACCTCCAGGGGTCCGGGGGATTATATAGCAAAATTTTTCACGACATAAGGAAAGTACCAGATCGAACCAGAGTCGGAAAGAGGCGACGGGACGGCCAAACCATAGGGCGGCGCGGGCCCAGGCTTGGCCGCGCCGGCCTATGGTGCCGCGCCCTCGTGCGTCCTTTCCACTCCGTTTCGAACTCGTAATTTCTCATATTTTCCAAAAACAGCAAAAATATAGTTCGGAAAGTAAATTGCGTACTTTTCATTACCGATCATTACCTATTCAAAGTCGAGTTACGCGGATTGTCAATTTGCCCTTTGATGAAATCCTCCGGTGTTTCCACTTGAATAATATCAACATCAACATTATAAGAATCACCCGAGATATAATGCTTGAGTCTTTGTCCATTCACCACTTGCGTAGCATTGCCTTGGAGAGAGCTAATTTTGATTGCTCCTGAACGATACACCTCCTCGACAACATATGGTCCTTCCCATTTCGAGAGTAATTTCCTGCAAAGAATGCGAGACGAGACCGATACAATAGGACTTTATCCCCAATATTAAATTCTCTTTTGATAATCCTCCTATCATGCCATTTTTTAACTTTCTCTTTAAAGAGTTTAGCATTTTCATAAGCTTCACTTCTCCATTCATCTAGAGAACTCAATTGCAACAATCTCTTATCACCGGCAAGTTTAGGATCTTTATTTAATTCTCTAACAGCCCAATAAGCTTTGTGCTCTAGTTCTAAAGGTAAATGACAAGCTTTCCCATAAACCATTTTATAAGGTGACATTCCCATGGGATTTTTATAAGCAGTTCTATAAGCCCAAAGTGCATCCTTCAATTTACTAGCCCAATTCTTTCTGGTTTTATTAACAGTCTTTTGCAAGATAGATTTAATCTCTCTATTTATTAATTCTACTTGACCACTAGTTTGAGGATGATAAGCAGAAGCAATTCTATGATTAATACCATACCTAGCAAGAGTTTTTCTAAAACCTCCATGAATAAAGTGAGAACCTCCATCGGTCATAATATATCTAGGTACTCCAAATCTAGGAAAAATAATTTCTAAGAGCATTCTTAAAGAGGTCTCACCATCAGCACTTTTTGTAGGTATAGCTTCCACCCATTTAGTAACATAATCAACAGCAACGAGTATATGAGTGTTACCTTCTGAAGACGGAAAAGGTCCCATGAAGTCAAATCCCCAACAATCAAACGGTTCAATAACAAGAGTATAATTCATAGGCATTTCATTGCGTCTGGAGATATTACCAACCCTTTGGCATTCATCACAAGATAAAATAAACTTTCTCGCATCCTTGAAGAGAGTTGGCCAATAAAAACCTGATTGTAGAACCTTTTGCGTGGTTCTTTCTCCGGCGTGATGTCCTCCATAAGCACTACCATGACATTTACTCAATATCTCCTGTTGTTCATATTCGGGAACACATCTTCGCATAATACCATCCACTCCTTCTTTATATAAGTGTGGGTCATCCCAGAAATAATGCCTCAAATCATAAAAGAATTTCCTCCTTTGCTGAGCTGAAAAGGTTGGAGGCAAGTACTTGGAAACAATAAAGTTAGCATAATCAGCATACCAAGGACTGTCTCGCGAGCTCACCTTTATTATAGCCAATTGTTCATTTGGAAAACTATCATTAACAGGAACAGGATCATAAGCAATATTTTCCAATCTAGACAAATTGTCAGCAACAGGATTATCAGCACCTTTCCTGTCTACAATATGTAGATCAAATTCTTGCAAAAGAAGCACCCATCTAATAAGCCTAGGCTTAGCATCTTTCTTTGTCATTAGGTATCTAATTGCAGCATGATCAGTATGAATGGTAACTTTTGAATCAACAATATAAGATCTGAATTTATCACAAGCAAAGACTACAGCTAATAATTCTTTTTCAGTTGTAGCATAATTTCTTTGAGCAGCATCAAGAGTTTTACTAGCATAATGAATAACATTCAGTTTTTTATCTACCCGCTGTCCAAGAACAGCGCCTACAAATAAAATCACTAGCATCACACATAATTTCAAAGGGTAAGTTCCAATCAGGAGGTTCAACTATAGGAGCAGTTGTTAAGGCTTTCTTAAGAGTTTCAAAAGCTTCCTTACAATCATCATCAAAAACAAATGGTACATCTTTTTGAAGAAGATTAGTAAGAGGTTTTGAAATCTTGGAGAAATCTTTAATAAATCTCCTATAAAACCCAGCATGACCAAGAACACTACGAATACCTTTAACGTCCCTCGGATAGGGCATCTTCTCAATTGCTTCAACTTTAGCTCTATCAACTTCAATACCTCTCTCAGAAATTTTATGTTCCAATACAATTCCTTCATTAACCATAAAGTGGCATTTCTCCCAATTAAGAACAAGGTTAGTTTCTTCACATCTCTGCAAAACTTTATCAAGGTTTCGCAAGCAACTATCAAAAGAATTCCCATAGACGGAAAAATCATCCATGAATACCTCTACAATACTTTCACAAAAACCATGAAAAATAGCAGACATGCATCTTTGAAAAGTAGCAGGAGCATTACATAAACCAAAAGGCATGCGTCTATAAGCATAAGTTCCATAGGGACAAGTAAAAGTGGTTTTCTCTTGATCTTTAGCTTTAACAGCAATTTGTGAAAACCCAGAATAACCATCAAGAAAGCAAAAATGAGTATTTTTAGACAATCTTTCTAGCATTTGATCAATAAATGGTAAAGGGTAATGATCTTTCTTAGTAACCTTATTAACTTTTCGAAAATCAATGCACATTCTATACCCTACAACTACTCTTTGAGGAATGAGCTCATCATTATCATTAGGCACAACAGTCCATACCTCCTTTCTTGGGAACACGGTGCACGGGACTAACCCATCTACTATCAGCAATAGGATATATAATACCAGCTTCAAGGAGTCGTAATACCTCATTCCTTACCACTTCCTTCATCTTTGGAATTAGACGACGCTGAGGTTCAACAACAGGCTTTGCATCATCTTCCATATTAATAGCATGTTGGCAAATAGAAGGAGAAATCCCCTTCAAATCATCAAGAGTGTAACCAATAGCGCCTCGATGCTTCTTCAATATTTCCAATAACCTTTCTTCCTCAATCTCTGAAAGCTTAGAACTAATAATAACAGGATATATTTTCTTATCATCAATATGAGCATATTTAAGATTATCAGGTAAAGGCTTTAAATCAAAAACAGGATCTTCCTTTGGTGGCGGTGTTGTACCCAAATCTTCCACCGGTAAATCATGCTTGAGAATAGGTTGGCGAAGAAAAATTTCCTCAAGCTCATCTCTTTCTTTCCTAAAAATTTCGCTCTCGCTATCCTCTAAATGTTGCTGCAAAGGATTATTAGGAACAAGAACAATAGATGCACATTGCTCCATTTTAATATCATTACTAGGCAAATCAGCTTTATAAGGAGTTTTAGTAAATTTAGAGAAGTTAAACTCATAAGATTCACCAGCAAATTTAGTCAAAATTTTCTCTTTCTTGCAATCTATAATAGCTCCACAAGTATTTAGAAAAGGTCTACCAAAAATAATAGGACAATAATCACTAGCGTGAGAACCAAGTACCAAAAAGTCAGCAGGATATTTAATCTTACCGCATAAAACTTCCACATCTCGAACAATACCAATTGGAGAAATAGTTTCTCTATTAGCCAGCTGAATAACCACATCAATATCTTCAAGTTCACAAGAATCAATTTCGTGCATAATCTCCGTGTAAAGCTCATACGGAATAGCACTAACACTTGCACCAATATCACATAATCCATAATAGCAATGATCACCAATTCTAACAGACATCATAGGAACACTAGCTTGTTTGGGTTTATTAGGATGTGAAACAATATTAGAAGCATCTTCACGAGAAAATAATATGACCATCCTCCACATTTTCAGTCACAAGATCTTTAACTATTGCAACAAAGCAGGTTCAATTTTTATTTGTTCTTCGGGTTCTACAGGTTTCTTTTCACTTTTATGAACCGCACTATTTATAACAGTACTCTTTCATTTTGGCAGGGAAAGGAGTTTTTTCAATATAAGCTTCAGGAATAACATTATCAGCAGTTTCAACCACTACACATTTATTAATAGATGAATCAATTTTATCTTTATACGGTTCATGATACTTATCAAAATTCTTCTTTGGCAATTCATAATGAGAGGCAAAAGCTTTATAAAGATTTACAGCAACTTGAGAATCAAGACCATATGTAGCACTCATATTACGAAATTTATCAGTATCCATAAAAGCTTCAATGCATTTATAATCATAAATTATACCTGATTCTCTATCCTTGTCGTTCTCCCAACCTTCAAAAGATTTTCTTGGATTCGATCAAGAAGGTCCCTTTTAAACTCTTCCTTGTTGCGTGTAAATGATCCAAAACAAGAAGTATCCAGCAAGGTCTTGTCTTGAAAAGAAAGTCTTGCGTAGAAATTATCAATAATAACATTACCAGGAAGCTCATGAATGGGGCATTTGAGCATTAAAGACTTCAATCTCCCCCAAGCTTGGGCAATACTCTCTCCATCATGAGGCCAAAAATTATATATGCGATTCCGATCCTTATGAATTTCACTTGGAGGATAGAACTTAGAATAAAACCGGGGCACAATATCATTCCATTCAAGAGAATCCCCATTATCCAGTAATTTATACCAATGCGCCGCCTTACCGGACAGCGATAAAGAGAATAGTTTCTTCCTCACTTCATCCATAGCAATACCTGCACATTTGAATAACCCGCATAATTCATGCAAAAACAGTAAATGATCACCGGGGTGGACAGTTCCATCCCCTTCATAGCGGTTATCCATAACACGTTCAATAATTTTCATAGGTATTTTATATGGTATCACTTCCTCACCTGGCGCTTCATCCACTACCGTTGCAGTAGTAGTAGATTTCCCAAATAGAAAATGAAGAGAAGATCTCTCCATAATGACTTATAGCAGCAGGCAGAAATAAAATCAGCACAACAGTAAAGGTTTTCCTTACCAATTCCACTTACCAATAGCGCTTCGCTCCCCGGCAACGGCGCCAGAAAATAGTCTTGATGACCCACAAGTATAGGGGGTGTATCGTAGTATCTTCGATAAGTAAGAATGTCGATCCCAACGAGGAGCAGAAGGTGTTGACAAGCAGTTTCGATGAAGGATTCACTGTAAATGCTCACAGACAAGTATTCAGGGGGTTTTGATGTAACAGTTGAATAAAGTACGAGTATGTAAAGTGCGAGAGTAATAATTGCAGCGAGTGGCCCAATCCTTTTTAGCACAAAGGACAAGCCGGTTTGTTTACTTATAATGACCAAGCGTTCTCGAGGACACACGGGATTTTAGTCTAGTGCTTTCGCTACATACGGCTAAATAATCTTCATTGTTGTGATAAGTGTTGTGTGGGTGAACCTATGCTAATGTACCGCCCTTCCTAGGACTAATACATACTTGTGATTATACCCCTTGCAAGCATCCGCAACTACAAGAAAGTAATTAAGAATAAATCTAACCACAGCCTTAAACTCTGAGATCCTGCGATCCCTCCTGCATCGATATACCAACGGGGGTTTAGGTTTCTGTCACTCCGGCAACCCCGCAATTAGCAAACGAATACAAGATGCATTCCCCTAGGCCCATAAATGGTGAAGTGTCATGTAGTCGACGTTCACATGACACCACTAGAAGAATAACACCACAACTTAAATATCACACCATTGAATATTACTCAACCATAGTTCACTACTAACATTTAGACTTCACCCATGTCCTCAAGAACTAAACGAACTACTCACGAGACATCATATGGAACATGATCAGAGGTGATATGATGATGAATAACAATCTGAACATAAACTTGGTTCAATGGTTTCACTCAATAGCATCAACAACAAGTAGGAATCGATACCGGGAGAGTTTCCCCTATCAAACAATCAAGATCAAACCCAAATTGCTACGGCGGTGACGGTGTCCAGCGGTGATGACGGCGGTGATGATGGTGGAGATGATGATGATGGTGATGGCGATGATGTCCAGCTCGATGACGGTGACGATGGCGTCGATTTCCCCCTCCCGGAGGGAATTTCCCCAGCGGATTCCTGCCCGCCGGAGAGCTCTTTTCTCTCTGGTGTTCTCCGCCCCGCAGAGGCGGCTGTAACTCTTCGCGAGGTACCCTCTGTGGCTTAGGTCTTCGGGACGAAGGGTTTGGCGAAGAAAAGGAGGCGAAAAGGGTCGTGGGCCCCCCAGACCACAGGCCGGCGCGGCCAGGGCTTGGGCCGCGCCGCCCTAGGGTGTGGGCCCACCCTGGCTGCTCCTGGCTCCCCCTTCTGGCTTCCTTCGTCATCTTGAAAAATAGGATTTTTGGTATAATTTCCTTCCAGAGTTGATCTTCCGAAATATTGCGTTCTGACGGTGCTTTTTCCAGCAGAATCCTGGCTCCGGTGTTCGATCCTCCAATAATGATGAAACATGCAAAATAGATGAAATAACATAAGTTTTGTGTCCCAATATGAAATATATCAATGAATAACAGCAAATTATGATATAAAATAGTGATGCAAATTGGACGTATCAAGAACACCCTAAGATATTACTTAAGTACTATTACAACTCACATATAGATGAAAGAGAGCTCAGCAACTTATTTAAGTAAGTTCTACACTGCTCGGATCTATGATACTAAGGTATGTCACTATTCCTTCGTCTCATTGTCATCGGGCCCGTAGACTATCCCATAGTCTACCCCTTCCACCCCTCCGGACAGATCAGGTTCTTCATAGACCAGCTCGTAGCCTCCTTCCGGCGCTCCGTCGTTGGCCTCCACTTCCATATCACAGTCTAGCAAGGGTGTCGAAAGAAAGTGAGTACAGAGCTACTCAGCAAGTTTAAAAGAGAAAAGGTGTTTGATGCACTAGCTATGACCGTTGATCAGGAAATCTCAGGTCAATGCATGTTTCAAAAACATTTCTTCAAAAGATTGATTTTATTCTGAAAACTATGCCCGCAAGTCTTCACAGGTTGACCAGAACTTCATGGAGTTCCTTTCCTATCGCGTTCGTAGTTCCCTCCCCGGAACTGGGAGTGACAAGCCACAATTTGATACACTCTGCAGAGGTGCGTTACTTTTCCCATAAGAGACCTTATCCTTTTTGCCAGCCGCAGGAACTTGTCCCCGTCCACACTTCCTTGGTGTGAGGCCAGAAATAAGATCCAAGCTCACACCGCCTTCTCCGCGACCTCACATACCCGCCCTTTTGTAAGTCTGTCATGTCCTTTATCTATGGAGAGACCGACCAGGTATTTGTTCTCACCTTTACCCTTAAGGTAGACCGTTCCGAACACTTCATATGCCCTATCCTATACACCATACATAGAACGATCCGGACAACCCTTACAATCCTTCATAGACCATTAATAAGTCTACCCTCTCCTGTATCTAATGGTAGACCGTGACGGACCTCTATCCCCACCTTTACCAAAGATAGACCGATACAGGTGACAAGGTATTAACTTGTCAATGCCTACGGATTGTAGACTAGGGTTTAGTTGGAAGTAGAGGGCAAGTAGATCTCGAAGGTTTCAGCCGAAAAGTACTCGACGATTACAAAACTAGGGTTTGAGAACAATGATTCGATGATCTCTGCGTCCCTCGACTCCCCCTTATATAGGAGGCGGAGCCGAGGGATTCGTGCTGTACAAGTTACAAAGTCCGGGAAGGTTTCTAACTCATCCCGCAAGATTACAAATAAGACTTTCTATTACAACTCTAGCTTTCCTTAATAATATCTTGGGCTTCCGAATCTTCTTATTCTTCGGGTAGTGGGCCTTCTGTAGGACAACGTTGCATAGAAAACAAAAAATTTCCTACCGCGAACACGCAATCCAAGCCAAGATGCAATCTAGAAGACGGTAGCAACGAGGGGTTTATCGAGTCTCACCCTTGAAGAGATTCCAAAGCCTACAAGAGGAGGCTCTTGTTGCTACGGTAGACGTTCACTTGCCGCTTGCAAAAGCGCGTAGAAGATCTTGATCACGATCGGTTCCGGCGCCACGAACGGGCAGCACCTCCATACTCGGTCACACGTTCGGTTGTTGATGAAGACGACATCCTTCTCCCCGTTCCAGCGGGCAGCGGAAGTAGTAGCTCCTCCTTGAATCCGGCAGCACGACGGCGTGGTGGCGGTGGCAGTGGAGATCTCCGGCGGAGCTTCGCTAAGCATATGCGGGAGAAGTGGAGGAGGAGAAGAAGCTAGGGTTTGGGGAGAGAGGGGGGTTGGGCGCCGGCCCTCTAAGGGGTGCGGCCAAGGCTGAGCCAAAGAGTGGTGTAACATCCCAAGTTTCAACCATAATAAACAAGAAAGAGAAATTCCCCAAACCCAAATTTTGCAATTAACAAAAACTTTTTCCATGCATATAGTGCCACATATAGATATATGCATTTGAGTGATATTCTTTTGTGCAATTGCCATGATGAGTGTTAGTATGATTAAATATTGTTATGTGAACCCTAAGCAAGATCACTAAACCCTAATTTGAGGGGAAATGGAGAAGATGAGAAAAACTCATTTCTCACTCACATACACAATATGCTTTTTAGCAAATCCTCAACCAAGGCCAAGATTGCTTGCCCCATTGCTTCTAAAATGCTTCAATGTGATAAACTAACACTTTTGCATCCTTGGAGCAAGAATCAAATCAAAAGGAATCAAGATTTCATCATACATGTGATAATGGTCACTTAACCCAAAATTATTTTCTTCACTACTTTACCCCTCTGTATTTCTCAAATCTTAAACTAAGCAAGGTCAACTAACGCCAGGTCATCCAAGACCATGTCAAGATGAGTAACTTTGATGTTGACCACCCTCCCTAAAGTTGACTAGGTTGACCAGAATAAGAGGGCAAAGAGGGAACCCGAGAGAGAGAAGAAGATCACCTCAAATTTGAAATGTTGCAAATCACTTCCAAATTGAGTGCCACCACCACCAATACATCACAATAATTATATAAATGAGATTCACCAAAGAGATTTTCAAAATTCAAAAGAAAGTTTCATGCGGGCATTTTGTCGAACAGGTGGCGGCGACATCTGGAATTTGTGTTACATGCTATTGTCCAGCAGATTTGAGCCTAAACCACTTTTGCAATGTGATCATCAGCCTCCCCTACACCCCCTGCCTCTAGCCCAGTACTTGCATGGTCGATTAAAGTCGAGGAGAAACCCTAAAACCTGCCAAACAATGCCATGCCGGCCACCTTTGGCACTCCTCTCCCTGGCCTCTCCCTCGTCGTTTCTCCATGTCCTCGAGCATCCCTGCAGCACAAGGACGCCAACGGTACGCAGCCCCAGCTCGCCAAGGCTTGGCATTGGCCAGCAGCAGCGCGTCCAAAACGTGCCAGGACGTGCCAGCCGGCGTGGTGATCACGCCCTGGACGCGCCAGGACGCCACGCACTCGACCGCTACCGTCCTCGCCCTGCATCCCTATCACCGCGTCGAGCATCGCCTCTGCACCCTCTACACGCTAGACGAACGCCCGTGCCTGCCCTGCACCGTCGCCGTCGCCCTAGACCAAATGATGCCGCGCGCCCCGTGATAGACATTGCCAGCGCTCGAGCTCTCCCATCACCCTTTTCTCTGTCTCGATACAGGTTGAGCATCTCCAGTACACCGGCTAGCCGTAGCAGTCCTTCGCTTGCCCTTTCGCTCGCTGGAAACGCCACGCCATGGCCGCGCCCTTGCAGCACCCCGCGGCACCCATCGACACTATAAATAGAGGCCCTCCCAGCAAGCTCTCCTCACACCAATCGACTCCCCTCTCACCACTGATCTTCCTCACCACCATAGCTCGTTCGATTGCCGCCGGAGGAGAAGCAATTTCAAGATCGGAGCCGCCGGGGGACGCAGCTCACCGTCGACGATTGGCGCCACCCCGAGCGCCGCCGCTGCTCCCAAGCTCTTCCCCATCTACTACACCTTCACCGCGCATATCGCCCGAGACCTGCATCGGCCTGGTAGGCTCTCCGACCCCCTACTGCCGCCGTGACCTCGTCGGAATCCCGTCGGTGACGACGACGCTCACCCGCCGTCGATCCTCTTTCTAATCCTACGGTCGAGATAGAAAATACCGCTTCGGCGTTTAAAGAGGCGCCGACAGGTGGCCCCCACCCTGTCAGCGCGGCCCGAGCGCGCCCAACGCGTGTTGGGCTGCGAAGTGCTGTTGAATTTCGTTTCGGCCCAATAACTCTTCCCGCCTAAGCCCACAAATTTCAAATCCAGTTTATTCTTTATTCAAATTGCTCTGCTGAATGTTTAGTAAAATTTGAATAATTTGAATTCTACCAAACCAAATCTAGCAAACTTTATACTGTTGGAAAGCCCATGACTTTATCTATCCAATGCCACTGGCCCCATCTCCATTTTCTTTGTAGATTTAATTTGACAAAAAAGACAAGACAGGGACTTTTGCACATTCAAACTTTATTTAAAATTCAACCAGAATAGATTTTTAAGTAATTCCAATTCTAATAAATCACAAATGATGTCCTCTAATTGATTATGCAATAACATAGCCCTGTTGTTTGTATGATCATGGACTAGATCAAATAAAATGGCTATGTAGTCATTTCTAGAGCTTTTTAAAGTGGAATTCAAACTCAACCCTAATATGAGAATTACCTCTCATTTAAATTTTGATCCTAAGTACTAATAACCAGGGGGAATGACTTAGGCTAATGAACCCTTGAGAATTACTACTTAGAGATTTTAATTCATTTAAATGTTAAGTTTTAAAACTAGGTGAAGTATAGCACTTCAATTAAATTGAACTCACATATAATAGATATGAAATGTTGACTTTGTGTCAACCTATATTTCATACCTTATTATTATATGAAGAGATTAAATCTTAATAAGAGGTAGTGAAAAGAAATGATTTCTTTAAAGACCTACCTACCAAATTTAACTTTGAGGAATGATGAGAGGAAATTATTTTTCTTTCAAATAAAGACAAATCCAATAATCCACCATGCCATGTTTGATTGATGATAGGACTAGTGTGTGAACTATTTTGAGTGCCTCTAGTTTAGTATGTGAGCTTGGTTTAGTATTTATACCTCGTATTCGTATATAGACGCTAGTAACGAGGAGTACCAAGAGGAGGAGGGCTACTCTCGTGAAGAAGAAGAGAACTTCGATAACTACCCAGCTCAAGGCAAGCTAACCCTTGCTGAAAACAAGTGCTTAGCTCTACAAGAGCAAAGGCATCCTTACCCTTTACTTTTATATATTACCTATCCCATGTTTTTACTTGCTTTTGCTTTTGCTTATTTATTTCAAAGTACTTTTTGATTTATGATTTACTTGTCTGGAATAGAACAAGAGTATCAAAGTTAGCCTAAGCAAATAAAGCTAGATAGCACCCCCTCATGACTAGTTGCTATCGCTAAGAACTAAAATTGACTACTCTAGATGGGAACATTTGTGAAATGAACTAAAGTGAAAGATTTTGAAGGTGAATGTGACCTTGAGGAGATGGTGATTTTTGATAAAATAGATGATTGAGTTTGAATGCGATCCCCTTCCAATTATACAAGTACCCCCACAATACCTGATTATGGGTAGGGCTTAACTAGAAGCTTGTGTATTTTAGTATGGGTTCCCTCTGAACAAACATCATAGGGGTTACGCTGCGGCTGCCTCCGTTACTTGTGGATTGATGTTGAAATGAGGTGAATGTACGGCCCAAGCCCTGTGCAGTTCCCGGGTTAACTGCGGTTTCCACCGGGAGGCCAAGCTCATGGGGAGAGGTGCTCATACTAGCATATATAAGTGAAAGGTTTCAATTGATGATCCGCGTACTGTGTTACGATGATTCGAGGTTACCCTCGACGGATGTAATCAAAAGTTGTGGCACAAGAGTACAACCTCTGCAGAGTGTTAAACCTATTCGAATAGCCGTGTCCACGGTTACGGACGATTGGAAAGGCCATACTATCTCCGTTATCATTAAAATGTTTTGATTCTAGAAATGAATGGTGGCTTGAAAGGTGACATTATGGTGATCCATAATGAGTTGTGGGAATGACACTAATGTTCCCACTTGAGTTAGTCTAGCACATGATAAGGCTTTACCAAAGATTTATGAAACTAAAACTTGGCTTTATGCAAACAAACCTAGAGCTTAGCACCCCCTTTCACTTAATGAGTATTTATCTTAGAGTTAGTTTGCGAGTACTTTAAAAAGTACTCATGGCTTTGCCCTGGCTATTCAAATGCCAGACTATGAAGGAGAGCACCAGTATCAGGATGACGGACAACAGGACGTCTACGATAACTAGGATCGTCTTCGAACGTCAAGCATTGCCTGTGGAATAGATCGTCCACTACTACTTCGCTTCCGCTACTATTTGTGATGTTGAACAATATATTCGTGT